>NW_011336699.1:0-4265 GCF_000735185.1 Notothenia coriiceps | reverse complement strand
ACCCCCCCCCCCCCCCCAGATCTGAGTGATTTCTCTTCACTCAACGCCGGGGCTGTGAAATGTGAATGGCTCATTTCAGTATTACTTTTTAGTTTTTTTTAAAAAGTGGTTACAATACTTTCTGTGTTTGACTCAAAGAACAGCAGGGAGTGTGTGTTCCTTGTCATTAAGGTGCTTTGCTGGGTCATTAGCAGTTGTAGCCGAACTGCAGCACAAGGGAGAACATTTCATAAAGACACACACACACACTGAATACCCGTGGGTGGGTCACCACTGACTTCTACCCGTGGCTTCGCTCCACAGATGATTAAAGCTAATGGTGACAGAGAGGAACATGTGTGTGTGTGCAGACAAACATACCAGCGAGCGCACACACAAACACACACACAAAGAGGAAGATGAAATCTGCACTGTGGCGCCACAACACACACAGGCTTTTGATCAGCTTTCAGGAGAAGGCTGTTGCACAACAAAATAAAAAGCAGGGACATTGCAGAACATGCTGCTCAGTAACACAGAAACATTTCTGACTGTACGACAGATTTCAACTTTAGACAACATATTAGCAGTGGTGTAAAGTAACTACAGTAAGTACATTTACTCAAGTACTGAGTAAAATGTATTGCGCTTTACTTGAGAATTTAAATGTTTTGCTACTTTATACTTTTACTCCACTAGATATTTTTAGTACCTTAGTTAATTTGCCCATTTGGATATGCAATATAATAATCACTTAAATAACACTTAAATTCTACCAAAAGTAAATCCACAAGCTACCCTGCAGTATACAAAGTCATTCAAACTAGCTGCACCTTTACCAGCTTTGATAACACTTTCATGCATTAATAATGATAAATAAATAAATAAAACATATGACATATATTATTCTGAAAAGGTCCAATGTGCATAATGAGTATTTTGACTTTTGGCATTTTAAAAAGTATGTTTTGATGCTAATACTTTTACTTGAGTAACATTTTGATTGCAGGACATTTATTTGTAACTGAGTATTCCTACACTCTGGTACTTACTCAAGCTAATCTGCTGGTTGCTTTTTCCGGCGCCCTTTCCCTGTTATTTCCCTCTCTCATTAGTCAGGCACATTAGCTTTCCTGCAACTCTTACAGTCAAAGAAAGGAAAAGAGAGCCTGCGGCAAAGTGACCTTCTGGGGATGGAGCGAGGCCGGGGGATTTCTTTGACACCACTGATCTCCGGCAAGTTCCGTCTCGGCTCATACAAAACTCTGATCTGATGCAGCCATCAGTGATTGACACGCGGGATGGAGTGAATTTTAAGCGCTGTTTCCGTGCAACGGCAGATCATTTGACTACAGATTGACAAGACTGGTGATGGCTGCTGGCAAATTAACTCTTGAAGAGATGTCACGAGGAGAGATCTGAGGTGAAGAAAGATCTTACGTTCGATTAAAGCCAGAGGTCGCACACGGGAGAGGGTGGATCAAAAAACCCAGCTTGGAGTTCCTGCGCAGAGTTAACCCGATAAATGAACCGCTGAAAGTCTTGTGCACAAAATGATGAGATTTACTGACCTCCAGAGGGATGTAGCCGGGGCAGCATAATTAAAGGTTGCTGTTTGTGTTTTTCCTCGTTCTCACCACTGCAGCTATATCAAATTATGTGGCCATGGCTGGAGGCGACACTTGAGAGACCTTCAGTGCCCGGGTCTCTGTCAACGCTCCAACACAGCTCAGACACAACTCAGACACGTCACCTGCAGACCAACACCTCTCACACTGCTGCAGTATAACAAAATATAGGGATGGGTAGATTGATAAATAGATAGACATCTAAAAAAAGTTAAAGAAATTGTATTTTTTACTCCACTATTACTCTTTACTGCTTGTGCTTTTTACTCCACATGTATTAATACTTATATTTACTAGCTACTTTCTATATCAAACACATTATATGCTCACATGATATGTTGCAGTACTGTATACCAGTATTCCAAAGAGGATATATTGGCTGATAGTTACTAGTTACTTTGTGCATATAAAACATATGATATGCTTAAATGATAAGATACAGAATATTTTCAATTATACTTCACTTATACTTTTAATGCAGTGTTTTAAAAACATAGTATTTTAACTTTTACTTAAGCAAAGGATCTGAATTATACTTCTACCTCTGAATTTAGCCTGTACTATCCCATCCACATGTATTACAGTCATTTTGTGCACTCTTAAACCTTTAACAATGTAAAGTAAATGGACACTATCGAGAGAACAGACAAAGAGTATGAGTATTGAAACTCGTATCCGTCTTCTAATCCCTGCCAAAAAAGATGTTTGAAATATATATTTTTGAATACCACCACCATTTAAGTCATTTTGATATCTTTGACTACTATCAAATGTAACAAAGTTCATTGTATGTGGGAGATTATTGACACTATTGACACTGTCAATAAAGTTTAGATGCAGCTAAAGGCACAAGCCATTCAAATACATCGCTTTTGTGCAGCCTGAAATTGAAACTTCTGGATCAAGGAGTCGAAACACAGTGAGAACACGGGAAAGCTCCAACTTCACTGGTTTATTCTTAGTTACCGCCGGAGAATTGACAAAGACATTTGCTGCAGTCACTAAGTGACCTGCTCAACCAATTCTGAAGATCTCTCCCCAGTCCCATGTATTGAGCTAGCTCTGAGAGAATAATCAACAATCTGCATGACAAGATAAAACAGGCAGAGCACTATAACTCTTGTCCATGGCTTAAGAATGTTAATGCCAAAGGGACATACGGGCCGCCCCTCCTTACATGCAGATCACGCAGACTGCGTGGGGCCACACCTTGCGGAGGGTGCCTCATCTTATGCGCAAATGCGGGCGCAATTATGCGCTCCGCAGTTACCCTGCTGCGAGGCTCCGGCGAACTAACAGTTCACGAGCGTGCTCCACTAGCACCCCCCCCCTACCCCTGTCAACGCTCGCGACACATAAAAGCCGGCCTCATGAAACACCTTTGCATGGGGCCACAAGTTGGCCAGGGGCGGCCCTGCATACGCACCCAATAAGATGGACAACCAGATGTCCAGCCTACAACCTATCTTGTGTTAACTTGTGCTCGACCCTTAAAGAGCATCTTGCAGGTTGTTTTTTTTCTACATTTATGCTTAAACTTGCTTGAAAATTACAATTAAAAAAGTGAATGCAGGATTTGATATGTTTTACGAGACACAAGGGCAGGAATTCAGAGGGAAAGGAGCAATTTTGAGCTCTGCTCTTAAAAACGGCTTTTTTAAGGTCATACGTCAAACGCGTCATATTACATCACACAGGGGACACATCTCCGCTCTCTGACTGCGGGTATAGTAGAGTTGCGTTGAGTTGAGCGGTTGTGTTTTAAGGAGCTGGTATTTTTCGGTAGTTTTACATTGTATTTCACCATTTGTAATCATGGTGCAGTATTGTGTTTGTGCAGGTTGCACAAATACCAGCATGTCAGGACATCGAGTCCACAGTAAAAAGGACCGGAGCTAGCGTTCGTTCCTGGGTGCGTTGTGCATCCACCTCCCAGCAGCACATACTCTCCACAGCTTTCAGGAAACCGTATTACTTCTCTCTCCCCCCCCTTCGCTGCTCTCTCTCTCTCCCCTCCGGTACACGGCACCGTAAGACATAGTGTGGAGTTGCATTAGGTAACGCTGTGGTGGCTGTACTGCTCCAGCCGTCTCCTTTGTGTTTGTTTGTTTCCCCCTGTCTGTGTTGTTTGTGTGTGCGTGGTGGCTGTCACTCCTGGCTCCCGGCTCAACCTCCACTCACCTGCTGCAATCAGCTGTGCACCCTCCTCGACTACACACCTGCTTTCCATCAAGCCATTTACAACGGCATATCAACGGAGACTCCACAACCTTTCTCCGCCAGATCGTCAAGTATCAGCCGTATCTCACGTCTCCCCTACGGTACACAGCACCGTAGTGTGGAGTTGCATTAGGTAACGCGAGATACGGCTGATACTTGCGCATTAGTTTCTGTTATGGATCAGTATCAACAGTCCTGCCAGTAACGTTACTATATTATCAATGCTACTTTAGTTATAGCCTGATATATGATAGCTAACTTTACAATGTTGTGATGTGACTTAGTTAACTTCTGTGCTAACGCCGGTCACTCACCAAGATAGCTGCCCAGTTCTCCACTGGTTCTCCTCACACCACAGCTCAATTTCTCTCCGATGGCCGTTATTTCTTCTAATCCTTGGCTGCTCCTGGTCTCTTGGACGCCTAGCAGGCTCATAAT
>NW_011336698.1:0-3115 GCF_000735185.1 Notothenia coriiceps | reverse complement strand
GCGGCAGAGGTTATGGCTGCCTCCCCTGGTGCTTTTTTCATTGCCGTTGTATGATGTGACCAGCGAGCCTAAATATCATATATACGTTAAATAAGTTATTTAGAGGCTATGGATGGCGAGGATAAATGTAATAAAGGGATCTACAAACATTACATTGGTGACATACAGTGAGATGGTAACAGGCATACGCTTAGTGCCCGTGCTCCAGCCAGTTTCTGTGGGGTGACGCATTCTGAGGTGAGGCAGAGCTCATCTGTGCCTCACCTCACCCCACAGTAACTGGCTTGAGCGTGCTCACAAAATAGGTGCCCGCGTTAAATTAGTGCCCGCGCTCCAGCAAATTACTATGGGCTTACGAGAGGCAGAGCTCGTCCCTGCCTCACTTCTCATCGCTACCCGTAGTTGTAGCGGAGCTCGGCAAATTTGCTGATTTTGACTTTAAAAAGCGATTGGAATCATACATAAAGCACATTTACAACACAGATCAGTCGAGACATTTTATTATTACTATTTAGATTTTCTTTAGTTGTTTTTCCGTTACATTGGAGTATGACAGGTGAGGCTCTGCCTCCCCTGCCTCCCTTGACCGCACGTCGCTGATATGAGGTGGTACTCTGAGCGCGCCTGCATCAATCCCACTAATGCTGCTGTTTACTCTCCCACTGTCTCATAAAAGCTGTCATTTGCATGCACACACTCACGGTTTGTATCACCGTTTGACAACGAGGAAATTAAACAGAAGTGGAGGCTTAATGTGACTCTGTAGTGCCGAGAGACGGGAGTCGGAGGCTGTGTATCGAAGGTACTAAGTTAGCTTTATTGAGCATCAGGAACACACATGTTATCGGCTTGAAGCCCGGGAAGACAAGAAAGGAGGGCACACAGTAAGTACAGTCAACATATGTGTCTGTGCGAAACAATACTCCCAACCCATAGTTCCATGAGTGAATTATGTCAACCACTACAACTCATGCTTTCTGAGGCACTGACAGAGATGGGGCGAAGCATTCTCTCTAATGGATCTACAGCAATCTCATTATAGAGGGGTAGAAGTGTTCCATTATATTACAGATCAAAATGCACATATTGTATTTATAACTTTTCTAACGATAACATCTGTCTTTTTCTTATTTTGTTGATATATTTAGGGGTCAAAAAAAGCTAGGGAGATTGATTCTCATTGATTGTTGTTTTTACTGTTTATAGAAGAATAAACCTTCTGATACCAACACTTTTCTCCTGTCCAAGATCTATTTCATGTCCCCATAAACAGACCTCATCACTCCCTGCCCTCCTCCTCACTGAGGTCTCTTCCTTCCCTCCCTTTAATTCCCCTTTCCCCTGCTGCCTCCCCCTCTTTGAATAGATGCCATTATGGAGGGGATGTGTCTTCACTAAAGAGGATTCCCTCCTTTAACACCGTAGCTTCTTAAAGGATTACAGAGCTGCTTTGCATCAAACAGCAGTTTTGTCTCTGAGCGATAAAGCATTCAATGGATGACTTGCTGTAAAAGCTGAAGCCCTGCACCTATGGTTCGAGGGAGTTATCATGAACACCTCATAAACAACTCTCATAGCCACTCATAACATCAAGTCTCTGTAAACTTAGCACATCCAATGAGCCTTGAGTATGCACGATAATAAACACACACACACACACATCTATGCAACAACGTAGCACTAAACGGCGACTGAGTGATTAAGCCGAGTCGTCACTTGAAGCGAGCAGCACCAACCTCTGCTCACGCCTCATTGGCTCACGCTGCTGCTGAGGAACTGCGGAGACTTAATTGAAGGGTACACTTCGTTAACACCGTTGCCAGGTGACCACAGAGGCCTAATTGAAGGGCAACGCTCCGTTGGATCTGTGCCTGTCCATCAGAGAGGTGCAATAGGTTAAAGGTTTCAAGGTTTTTTATTTAGTCATACGAACATAGCTACAGAGTAGTTATGACGATGAAAATCTTAGGTCACAGGCTTCTCCAACAGTGCAAAACAATAACACAGATAAACATATAAATAGTAAATACAAAAAGTGAAATAGTGCAATAAGAGTCTATATGCAAGTTATTGGAATTATATTGTAATGTAAAATGCCTATTTTAAAGTTAGTTTGGCCATCAAAATGCGTTTTGATGTCCTTTGATGCGAGAAATATGAGTTGTTATTTCAGATTATGTGTGCAGTGGATGTGCATGATCTTTAGTTTGCTAGTTATTATGAAGATTACTTCAGGAAATTGTGTCTATACAACGTTTTCATTGTTACCAAGGTGGTTGCTAGGGACGCTGCTATCGATATTATTTCTGTTATGTTGTGTAAAATGGTGTTATCTTTATTGCTACCCCCTTCCCCGTCAATGTTGGTCCACAGCGCAAACGTATTAGTTTAACAAAATCCGCAATTGTGGCATAGTGTGGTGCCGAGAGATGGGAGTCGGAGGCGGGGTATCAAAGGTACAAGCTAGACTTTTATTTAGCATCTCAAAAACAGACCGGCGGAGACAGGAAGTCCGGCTCACTAAAATGTCCGTGCAGAACAATACCCTAACCCATAGATCCGTGGGTGAATAATGTCAATCACCACAATAGATACGTTATTTTCCCCTGTGCAATTCTCAATTTACTCAACAATAACACATAATTATCCTTGTGTTTATTTATTTGTTTGATTAATCAGGACCAAGGGTCGGAGCATCTCATTTGCTTTACAGAATATTACACCCGGAAGTAAGTATTCTCTCCGCTTCGCTTGGCAAACCTCTTGATAGTCCTCAAGCTCTGTGATTGGAGAGTGTGCTCCGAGGGTTACGCCGAGCGCCGAACAGCACTTTGAAATGGGATGGAACCACGGCAGACTGTCCAAAACTGGATTTGAACGGGTCCACCCCTTACCCCCTCCCCCACTCCGTCCCCAGAACTACAAATGCTGGCTATTGTGTTTCGCAACATGTTCTCTATCTATGGCACGTCTCCTGGGAGTTGCAGTTTTAAAAGACTTTTTCATATTTCCCATAATAAGAAGTTGCCAGTATTAAACTGTGTACATCCCTGGAGGTTTAGGGGATAGGAAACACTCAAATTTAAAACATATAATGAATAAATGGGTGAAAACT
>NW_011336697.1:0-6113 GCF_000735185.1 Notothenia coriiceps | reverse complement strand
CTGCGTAGTTGGTGTCTGCTCCAGGGGGCAGTGCCTCGCTCGCCTTTGATTTCTCACATAATCAGACTCTTCACTGTGAATTTATCTCAACTCCCATTTAGTCAAATATATGAAAATAGATCTAAAAGCATTACAGAGGCAGCTTCTGGGCCTCCGCACCCATATGTGGTGCTTTGGGGGCTTTTAACCCTCCTGTTGTCTTCGTGTTCCCCCCCTTCATTTGGTGTTTGCGGTCAAATTTGGCCGGTCCTGTTTAAACCGCTATTACATTAACACAAAAACCATTATTCATCACCACATGTCACTTAACACCCTTTCAGCCTGTAAATATTGCATCAGACTACTGGTATACATGAAAAACTGCAGTAAATATACAAAGAATAGACACTGAACATGTATTGCGTGTGCCAGGTGTGATCCATGTGGGGGGATGGGCACATAAGAGCGGGAAATGTATCAAATTGTTCTGTGTTTGTGTGTGTGTGTGTGTGTGTGTGTGTGTGTGTGTGTGTGTGTGTGTGTGTGTGTGTGTGTGTGTGTGTGTGTGTGTGTGTGTGTGTGTGTGTGTGTGTGTGTGTGTGTGTGTGTGTGTGTGTGTGTGTGTGAGTTTGTGAGTTTGTGAGTTACCGTTCACGGTGTCAATTTTGACCCATGATTTATCTCAGTCCAAAACACTCAAAAAGATTAATCTTGATTGGGCCAAATTTGACCTCGAGTAGCCCAAAACAATTCTGCTGGGTCTCCCCAGACCCGAACACCAAATGATACACTCTTTTGTTTTAGAGACCTTCAGACTTGGCTAAAATGGTCAAAACTTTTGTAGTGTTTATATATCTGTTATGGAGAATATCATGAAGCCTTGTTCGGATAAAGAAAAATGTGAGCGTAGTTATTATATCATTTTAACTTGAAACGGGTCACAGGAGACCATAACACAACATAAGGGTTACATGTAGGAGTGCAGTCTTGAATCACTGTGCACCAAGGCGTGGACATTTTTACTTGGAAGCTAATTTTCTGAAAGGTAATTGGGTAACTCCAAAGCCTCTTCCCCTTAATGCCTGAGTGCTCTTGAAAAATAGAGATTTTTATTTTCTTACTTGCCATAATTTAACACAAAACAGACACCATTTTAGCTGGGAATTAAAGCAAAGCAGGCATAGACGATGAACAAGGGGGAAAGATGCGTTGAATTACATTTAATGCATCAACAACTGTTATACGGATTTAGTTGTTTATAAGACACAAAACATTTCTTATCCAGAAAAGAGGTTTTGTGTGTTTTGTTTGTTTAATCAGAATACTTGCATACTTTTATATCTATCTATATCTTTTATTTAGAACTTTTCATTTTGCTGGTTCACAAACCAACATTGGGGAAGAGCAGTGGTACTGTATTATAAAGGCGTTCTGACCTTTTGAAATACAAATATATATTCCTATAGCCTACCAGTTAAAAAGGCACTTTTCTCTCTGGTAGAAATGGCTTTAAATGAAATTCCACTTCACTTTCACTCCGTGCTCTCAGTGGCTTTAAGATGGTAATGATTTCAGGTGAAGTGTACGAGGCTGCTGAATGTTAATGTGCACTTTGTAGATTAGTTCATCGACGGTTCGAATATTTTTTAAAGATGTGGGTTACAGGGCAAAGGTAATAAAACAGTTAATGGTTTATAATATGAGATACCAAGTGAAAAGTTGCTGCCCCCTGCACTCTGGATTGGAGGAGGCAATCTTCTCATTTCAGTTTTAATGCTTTTTACAGACAATTTACAATCTTCAATGGGAGACAGTGTTTCTTATCCTTTTTTGTATTAAAGGGGCCATATTCTCTCATTTTCAGGTTAATATTAGTATTTAGTGTCTCTTCTGGGACATGTCTCCATGCTTTAGTGTTTAAAAAAAACTCATTTCTTTCGACTCCACTTCAAGCGATAGAATTATTAACAAAGCACTTATAAACTAATAAAAGACTGGCTTATCTAAAGCCAGTTGAGTAGCACTTGAAATGTTTTAGCTCTATGAAACCTGATGTACTGATATGATTCTGTTTTCTTCAAGTTTGTATCTTGTTGGTCGAACACAGTTATTGTAAGTCGCTTTGGATAAAAGTGTCAGGTAAATGCAATGTAATGTAATGTAAAAAAAGCTCTTTATTTTCCTGCCTGTGCTGCAGTTACTCAGGGAACTTTGGATATATCTTAGCCTTTGCAGACCATTTACATGCACCAACACCTTTATATACGTATATATATATTTATATAAAAATATATGCATGATGTCACCAGCAAAAGTAAGTGAAACGACAGGTGTTTTTCAAAAAGTAAATAAAGCAATAGGCAGGGGGCGGTGTTGGAACAATTTCATTAACCCTTGTTACGGTTTCAACTTTGTTTTTTGAGGTTCCCATACATACATGTTCCTTAATCTCAAACATCTATATTTTGACTTTATTTTGGGCATCTTTGCAGATAAGCACTAATTGCAGGTGTGCCATGCGCTAAATGGACATGTTATTACCTCTTTCATCAATATATCAGACATGGAATCTTAGAGATATTTCCTTTAAGCATTACTCAGATGACAATCTAGTCTGTATTCAAAAACACTTTTAATCTTTAGCCATGCAGAGTCAACTTCTCTGAATAATAGCTTTGCAGTGATTTCTGAGCTGAGTCTCCTGATATCTGCAGCTCATTAAGCTGTTCTGACCGACTTTGTTATCAGCAAGGAGCTCAGAACTCTCTTTCAGGAACAGCTGTGTTAGAGACACATACAGGTTTATAAAAATAACAGTAGATTAAAAAAAAAGGTCAATTTCCTGAGGCAGACAGACACCGTTCCACAACAGCCAATCATCCGGTTTTTATTTTCCCATTACTTCATCCGTAAAGGTCTCTGTTGGGTTGCATTATGAATATGAGAACACCTCCGCTTTAAAGAAACTGTGTGGTCTGTTTCACCCAACATAAATCTCTGTGGTGGCCAATGATAAGAGCTGGAGATATCTATCCATATCTTCTGTAGACTGGGAAACACATGATCATGTCAGAAAGAAACAAAAGCAAAGCTCAGCTCCTTTGGCCCATACTTTTAAACGTTTGAAATTGTTTGTATCTTAGCCATTTTTATCATGTAAAGCACTTTGAAACGTGGTTCTGAAAGTGGCTTTATAAATATAGTTTATTAATAATATAGTTCTACACCATGTCACATTGCACTGTTGCACAATAATAAGCTTGCTGCTTCACTTATGTCACATATTGTTGCAGCATGTGTTTGCAAATGCAAAAATGAACCTGTTTAAAATGTTATTTCATCTTCCTCTCTCAGGAGAAAAACCCCAAGACGCGGTCACAAGAGAGAAAGTGAATCAACAATATTTATTCATCTGTTCAGCCCTCGTTGAGAGTGGCATATTTTGTTAGCTCCACTCGGCGTCCTTGTGGATTGAAAACTCAGCTAAACTTTGCTAATTAGCGCAGATTGCCAGGCGTGCGGTGATGGCTTTCCTCTAATTACTCCACAGTCAGCATCACGCTTGTTGGCTCAGCTTCTCCCTGCAGATCCCACCGTGATTTAAAGCGTCATCACATACTAACACACACAAGGTTCTCTAACAGAAAGGTAATCAAGAAAATATGAGGCTTAAATTGTAGGGTGCGTTATACATTTTAGCCTCGTATTTTTGTCGGATTACCTCCGAAGCAGAAGGGATGAATCGTTCTTCAATATTTTCAATTTGTGCTGTGGGGGACAGAGTGTTCCCCGCCTAATAACAGAGCTGATAGGTTGTCATTGGGGATCCATTTGGTTTGGAAGCAGCACAGCCTCTGTAGAAACATTTCAGGACTACTTCATTTATGGCTTCCCTGTGCTGTGTTCCCTCTTCCTGACCCCCATTGCTTTTGCCGTTCTCCTATTTTCTTTTATAACATGGTCATTTTATTAAAAGGGCTCTCAGTGCAAAGGGCCTGATGCAGGATGGATTTTCTAGAAAATGGAGGAGATAGGTTTGCAGGTTAGTTAAGCTCATTTGAAGCTTCACATGATTTCATATTTTACATTACATTGCATTTAGCTGATGCTTTTATCCAAAGCGACTTACAATAAGCGCATTCGACCAAGAAGATACAAACTTGAAGAAAACAGAATCATATAAGTAGCCTACATCAGGTTTCATAGAGCTAAAACATTTCAAGTGCTACTCAACTGGCTTTATAAGCCAGTCCTTTATTAGTATATAAGTGCTTTGTTAGCAATTCTATCGCTCGAAGTGGAGTCGAAAGAGATGAACGTTTTCAGTCTGCGACGGAAGATTTGTAAACTATCTGCTGTCCTGATTTCAATGGGAGCTCATTCCACCATTTTGGAGCCAGGATAGCAAACCCACGTGTTTTTGCTGATGGGAACTTGGGTCCCCTTCGCAGTGCGGGTGCAGCGAGCCGTTTGGCTGATTCTAGCAGACACTGGAAGCCAGTGAAGTGAGCGGAGGAGCGGCGTGGGAACATTTAGGAAGGTTGAAGACCAGACGAGCCGCTGCATTCTGGATGAGCTGCAGAAGTCGGACGGCACAGGTAGACCAGCCAGGAGGGAGTTGCAGTAGTCGTGAGATGCCTGGACCAGAAGTTGCGTCGCTTTCTGGGTCAGGAGGGGACGTACTAACGTATTTAGGGTTTTCGTAGAAATTGGATTTATATCATGTAGGATGCAATACAGTGGGGCAGTGAGGAAGTATTTTTGTAGGGAAACCCAGAAGTTCATTGCAATGGTTCCTCCGACAAAAATATGATGGGATTTATTAATTGTTTTTTGGAATATTGAAGGAAAAAAGCTCTGTGGTCAACACATGTGTTAGGATACTTACACTGTTTGTTCAGCAGGATATCCTCCACCATTTTAATGATTTTTGAAGTATAAATACAGATGTATGGATGCACTTAATGCACTGAAAGACCAGAGAACATAGAAGTCCAAAGAAAAACGAACAATTACCAAAGAGGACATTTAGGGCAAAGAGTGACACTCTGCTGGCGTTGTGTTTATCTTTTTCTGGGTAATGAAGTAATTTGACCTTTTAAAAACAGAAAACTCAGCTATCAGGTTTCCTCCTGTGTTGACTGTTTCCCGCTCGTGGCCCCTGAGATTCATTTAAAAGTCAAACATTGAGTAACCTTAGAAGCCAATCAAACTAATTGCAGTGGTGGTGGAAAGTAAAAGTACATTTACTCAAGTAATGTGCTTAGGTACCATTTTAGGGTACTTGCAGATTGATATTTAAAAATCTATTATTAGTATCTGATATATAATCCATTAATATACAGTAAATTAAAACAAAGGACAGTTTAAAATTATGAAAATAAGCTCTATTGCAGCTCTATTACAGCAACTGAAGAGACATTTTGGCTGCAGAGTGAGTACTTTTTGAACATTTATTAGAACAAGTTTCTTCACACTGAGTCTCAAACAATATGCTACAGATACAATATCATACTGTTATATACAAAACTATATATATAATATAATCAAAAAGTACAATATACAATAATATTTATCAACAAAGCATAAGCAATCTAAAAAATATAGAGAGTCCAGTTAGAGGTTTACAATATATTCACTTTGCCAAATAGGCCTACCTTACAACAGGTGACCATTTCTATAATACACTTCCATCTTGAGTTGTAGTTTCGCTGTTACATTTTCCATACAGTTTACGACCTAAAGTGGACCTATTATGCTATATTTGAAACATATATTGTAGGGCCATACCTATACAAAACATGTCTGTGAAGTATTTTTTTCAAAATACCAAACAGTTCACCCATTGTAGCCATGCCTCATACTGCTCAAACCCCTCTTTTGAAGCCCTGTTAGAGAAACGCGGATCTTGGGTCCTTAGCTTGAAAAAAAAGAAAGAAGAGGAGGCGGAGCTAATGCCTGATCAGAATTCTACCGGAAATAAAGTTAAATTCAGCTGTGATAAAACGCCATCCTGTTTAATCCACGTCAAGGATTATTTCTGAAACAGTATGGAGCTCAAATGCTTTTTCTCTTGCAGGTTTATCACAAGGTGAGTTCTTTTTTCATTTCCTGCTATTTAAACACATGTGCTC
>NW_011336696.1:0-3534 GCF_000735185.1 Notothenia coriiceps | reverse complement strand
TGCGTGAGTGGCAATAACTCTCCTTACCAGCAGGCGGCGGTAGTGTGTATTCATCATTCAAAAGAGGCAACAACCGGAACAACCGGAAGACAGAGAAGAAGAACAGACTCCGTGATATAAACAAACAACAAATAGCGTTTTTCTTTCCATTTTCACTCTCGTCCATTGAAAACATGAACGAACAGGAGCTCTATAAACCGATGAGGTGAAATAGCCGTCCGTGTGTGTTCCATCTTCCATTTTAAATCATTTGTTTACCTCCCTCACTTCCGTTAACGCTTCTCATGCACTGATTCGCGAGCTGAACAGCCAATCAGTGTTATCCCTTTGTCCGACTTCCGGTGGTGTTCCCGACGCCGATTCAAGAAAAGGCGTCAGGTCGGCAGAAAAGACCCGACGGTGCGCCGCACACCACTCCGAATAGGGCGTGCCCACGCCCATGTTCGGCCCGACTCCCATTTACTGCCGATTTCGGGCCGGTGTATCTGGGCCTTTAAATGCATGATCTGTTTGGTATTTTGAAAAATGAAAAGTATAAATATGCCTTATATAGGTATGGTCCTACACTATATTATTCAAATATAGCATGATTGGTCCACTTTAAGTGAAGTCATCTCTTTCGACTCCACTTCGAGCGATAGAACTATTAACAAAGCACTTATATACTAATAAAGGACTGGCTTATAAAGCCAGTTGAGTAGCACTTGGAATGTTTGGCTCTATGAAACCTGATGTACTTATATGATTAGGTTTTCTTCAAGTGTGTATCTTCTTGGTCGAACGCGCTTATTGTAAGTCGCTTTGGATAAAAGCGTCAGCTAAATGCAATGTAATGTAAAAAGTGATTCCCTGAGCGACCCATCAAGACAATTATCTATTTTGTGTTGTTTATAGATTACAACCACTCAGTTCAGTCAATAAAATACACATTTTCTTTATTTCAGATCAAGACAATAAAAGTGCAATAATTTTTATTTGAAATCATATGTCTACAGCAATGTTATTACAAAGCCCAATTGGAGTTATTAAAGCGCTGACAAAAATGTGATGATTTGGTTAAAAATCAGCTTATTTAAAAAATGATATAAAATCAAGCTAGTAAGCAGTCAGGTGTGTGTGTCTTCCTGTGAGGACGTGAGAGTCAGCAGATAAGAGTTGATGTGCGGCAGCAGCTGCCAGTTATCTGTGGCCACGTTAAAGTGCACGGTTTCCTCCGAGCGGATCCTCAGCAGCAGGTGAGACTGCGGCGGGAGGAAGAAGAGAACTTTGATCTCCTCTTTATCCGACGGATCTGATACGAGGTAGGGGAGGAAGTGTTTCTCCACCAGGGTCTTCAGAGCCTCCTCCTGCAGCTGGCAGCAGAACAGACTGGTAGCACCTCCTGTTGGCTCCTCACGGCTCATTTCATCCCAAAAACCATCGAACAAGCTCAATCTGCCGCCTCGTCCCCAGGTTTCGGGGGCGGGAAGAGGCAGGAACGTCTGCTGGAAAGCTACATGGACGTCTGGGAGATCTGTGAGCCAGGAAAAGCCGTCCTGGGCGGTGAAGATGGCGCTGGCGTGGAGGGAGGTGGGTTGGGGTCGTCTGGGTTTCAGCCTAAGCTTTACGCTAGGCGGCGGCCTCTCTCTGAACACACACGGGACGCTAATGTCTCCCAGCAGCTCGTAGTGGTCGTCCGTGAGGCTGAAGTGGAGGCGGATACTGAAGAGCTGATCGAAGCACGAGTCTGCACTTTCGCTGTGAGTCAGCTGGTAGTTGAGGGGGATTTCTGAGGCGAAGCCAGGGACGTCAAACTGGGCTCTGTACTGTTCAAGCGCTACGGACGCCTCCTCGGGGTTATCCTCATTTAGGTTTAGTCCACTTCCTGTTTCAGTTTGTGGCTCCTCCACCAGCTTTAGGATAATTTTCTTCGCCCGGTGGACCGTCAGCAAGCTGGTCAACCCTTCGCTTTCCGCCACGATGCAGGAAAACGTTCGTTTCTTGGCCTGGCCGCCTCCCTCGCCGTATCCCTGCGACAAAACCCCGGCCAGCTTGTCCTTTGACAGCGTGGTCAGCAGGGTGTAGTAGAGGCGGGCGTGATCCCGGATGTCCGTGTCTCCGTAGCGACTGGCGAGATGCTGCAGGACGTCGGCCAGCGGGATGAGCAGCTCGTCGAAGCCCGGGTGGACCAGGAGGCGGCGGCAAACCCCGAGGAGGAAGTTCCCGAGGCGCCAGTCGCCTTTCACGCACAGAGACGAGGAAGTGATGATGTGGGACAGGAAGTCGACGGTGCTTTGCTGCTTGATTTCTCCTTCCTCCGCCACTCTTGCTAAGATCTTGAGGTGCCAGCGCAAGTCTTTTGAGGTGAGTTCGGCGTCAGTGATGGCTCCTTGAAGGGCCATCAAAAACTCCGTCGCCCAGTTGGACTCGGACAGCTGCTCCTGGATGTGGTCGGCTAAATTGATGAAGTGCGGCGCCAGGTGGGTGTGACGAAGGTAGAGCGAACAGAGTTCTTCCATCAGGCTGTGGGAGAAGCGCTCCACGGGGAAGAAGTAGGAGAGGAAGAGGAAGGCGGCTCTGAAGAAGGTGACCACGATCTCCCGGCTGCCTCCATTATCCACGATTCGCAGCAGTGAGGTCAGGTGATCGTAGAGGTAACCCAACCCCCTCCCCTCTTCTTCCTCTTCATCCTCTTCCTCCAGGTAGACCAGACACAGCAGGTGGAGGCGGGCTAACAAGGTGGCGCTGTCGTTGAACACGGTGGGCACTAGGACCGAGGCGAGCCGCGGGGTCAGCAGCACGGGGAGGGCGTCGTCGCCGCACCCGATTGGCCGGTTCTCGGGGAAGCTCAGGATGCAGTCAATGTAGAAGAGCTTCTCGGGGGGGCTCAGCAGCGGGTGCTGGGAGAGAACCACCAGCCGCTGGAGCAGGAAGGCTTCGTCTTCGGCGCTGAACAGACTGTCTGTGAACGCACTCTTCATCAGCAGGGTGGAGTGGAAGAGGCACACCTGAGGGGAGAGACATCAATTATTATCATGCCAAAACATAAAGCTGATTTTTATTTGATGAAAACTAAAATAGTTTAAAGTGGACCTATCATGCTATATTTGAATAATATAGTGTAGGACCATACCTATATAAGGCATATTTATACTTTTTATTTTTCAAAATACCAAACAGATCATGCATTTTAGCCATTCCTCATTTCGCTCAATTTAACACTGTCTTTGCATCATGGGCTGATTCTGTGAGAACAGCACCATCTACAGGCCTGCCATATGTACTACAGCGTCTCCAGCGCTTTCCAACGGCAATGTCCGTGGCTGTCTCCTCCTGATTGGTGGAGTTGGCCCAATAGCCGTAGCACCACTTCTGTGACGTCACAGAAGTGTTCAAATCTGGATCAGTCTGTATCAGATCCGTTGCAGCCCCTTTTTAAGAGATTTGGGTATGGAGGAAAATAGAGAGGGTTGTGTTTTCTGACACTTGGTGAGTTCCCTGGAACACCGGGGACACATATTCATGTAGAAAAGACGTACAAAAGTGCATTTTGCA
>NW_011336695.1:0-2711 GCF_000735185.1 Notothenia coriiceps | reverse complement strand
CATCATGGGATACTCCTCCAGCACCTCGTTGAAGTTGTCCACAGAGAGCGAGTACAGGCGGCAGTAGGTGTCCGCTCGCACGCTGGCCGTCCGTCTGCCTCGGGTCAGCAGACAGATCTCTGGAGAGGTGAAAGAGAGAGCAGACAGGAGATGATCAGATCAAAGAAAAGTGACAGTTTTCAGAGTCTCAGTGCCAGAGAAAAGAACATAGATGATATAAATCAGGACATATGTTGAGCCGTCTGAAACTGACATCCCAGAACTCTAGGCTTTGAGCTAATGTGTGATCAGAAGTGGTACAGGTGCTCAGAGGTTGTCAGAGATGGCAAAAGTACACACATCCTTTACTCAAGTAGAAGTACAGATACTCGTATTTAAAAATACTCGGGAAAAAGTAGAAGTACTGAATGAACTTCTTTACTCAAGTAAAAGTAAAGAAGTATGGGCTTTGAAATGTACTTAAGTAAAAAGTACCCATAACTACCATCTGTTTTAAAGAGTACCTGACCTCCCTTTATATCAATAGAACAATAATGTCAGCTAATGAATGTTTCCACGCTGAACAACGGCAACATGACAACGTTTTCATTGGTCCCTCTTCTTTAGAGAAGACCAGGAAATGATGGATACACGGATCGTGTTCAAATCAATAGGCACGCAATGACTCTAAATAATAATGATCACGCCACCAAACACAGATTAAAAAAAGTAACGAGCCTGTCGTAAGAAAAAAATGTAAGAAGTAGAAAGTACAGGTATTTGTGTTAAAAATGTAAGAAGTAAAAGTAGAAAGTCGTCAGAAAAATAAGTAGTGGAGTAAAGTACTGATACCAGAAAAATGTACTTAAGTACAGTAGCAAAGTATTTGTACTCCATTACTTCTCACCTCTGGAGGTTGTGTTTAGCCAGGTTGATCCACTGACAGTAAAACTGAATATGTCTTCCACTGTGCTGACAGCTGTGTGAAGGGAGCACACTCTATATTTGGAGATGTTCAGCTGAGCTTCATTACATTCAGTTGTTCCCCTTGTTGCTCCCATGGTTGTCTTGACAACTATATGCCCTCTTTTTACTCCCATGAAAGGTCAACCTCCTCTGACTATTTGTGGGGAAAGGGCGAAAAATAACGAAACACGAGACTACATTAAGGACATGAGTAGAGGTGCTACAGTGGAATGCAAAGTGACTGTATGTTCATGACTGTGATGTCTCCAGATGCACAAAGCAAACCAAGGCGGCATCAGAACAAAAGTAGACACACAAACCTACACATGTCATTGGAAATTATATAAATATACAATACGACTAAAATATTACAGAGCTCAACACTAACTTTAAAAATAGTTTGCACGATTGACAACCAGGCATTCACTTTTGGTTGCCAAAAATGATAATATGGATTTTTAGTCAAATGTTTTTTGAATGATTAAGACACTGTGCTGTTATACGTAATGAAAGTATGAAGTAAAATAATAAAAGCTTCATTACAGTAACATATGGAAGAAGATAAGGGATTTTTCCAATATTTTAAATGAGATTTCTGCGAGTCTTCTGACCTTTTGCTCAGAACTCTGACTTTAATCTTAGAACTAAAACAGCATTCTTATGTGGTGTTCACCGATAGCAACCAAAGTTCAAGAATTGGTTAACAATGGCAACCTGGCAACCTGCCATTGCTGTGGAACCTTGCAATGTTCATTAGAGGACTGGGTTGACATTTGAGGAAATATGCTTAATTACTTTCATATAAAAGAGTTAGATGGCAACAATTAACAGTCGGGCTAGCTGTTTTCATTTTTTGTGCTAAGCTAAGCTAACCATCTGCTGGCACTAGCTTCATATTTAATGTACACACATAAGGATGGTATTATCATTATCATCTCTATCTTGGTAATAAGAAATATAGTGTATTTTCCAACATTTCTATCTTTTTCAAAGGCAAAAAAAGTAGTAAGTGTTGATAGGATCTATGCAACAGCTTTCAGTGTGTCAATGCAGGGTTGCCAACTCTCACGCATCTGGCGTGTGACACACGCTTTCACTCTCAATCTCACGCTCTCACGCTGCCCAAACTATTCTCACGCCAAAAACAAGAATACCGAAGACTAGAAACGGTTTTGAAAACTTTTGTCAGGTAGTGATTGTCTTCTCGATAGAACATCTTTGATAATGTCTTCTGGCCAATCAGAATCAAGTTAACGGCGTGGTGCTGTTGCAGGAAGTCCCGACGGAGAATACTTTTGCTGTAGTACATCTCTATATACATCGATACAACATTACGTGTTGATAGAAATCAACAAGTAATGAAATAAGACCCCACGGTTTGATGATTGATAGGTGTGTGGGCTTTCTTTCATTTTGACACACAGAACAATGGGGGCTATCCACCCTTATCCACAATGTAAAGTAATTCACACAGCCTCTTCCCTCTTCTCTCTGTGAGGAGCAGCAGGTTCAGCTTTCAGAACAAAGTAACAAAAAACAAAAATGGCATTCATTTTTTTAATTATGTCGTGTAGTAATAGATTTATTTATTTTCTTCTCAAGAGAGTACCAGAATGTGTATTTTATATTTGTATTTAAAAAAATCTCCCTGGGGAGAATCCCCCCAGACCCCCCTGCAGGGATTGGGTTTTCAGCATGTCAACTCTTTCACTTGTGGGGAAATTGCAGGATTGGCTCCAGGTCACCCTTTTTATTTACTACAAGAC
>NW_011336694.1:0-2088 GCF_000735185.1 Notothenia coriiceps | reverse complement strand
AGAGAGAGAGTGTGTGTGTGTCTGTGTGTGAGAGAGATAGAGAGATAGTGTGTGTGTGCATGGGTGTGTGTGTGTGTGTGTGTGTGTGTGTGTGTGTGTGTGTGTGTGTGTGACTGTCTGTGTGACTGTGTGTGTGACGGTCACTGTGTGTGTGTGCGTTCGCGTGTGTGGGCGTGTGGGGTGTGTGTGTGCGCATGACTGTATGTGAGACTGTGTGTATGTGTGTGTGTGTGTGTGTGTGTGTGTGTGTGTGTGTGTGTGTGTGTGTGTGTGTGTGTGTGTGTGTGTGTGTGTGTGTGTGTGTGTGTGTTTGTTTGTGTGTGTGTGACGGCTAAGATAGAACAAACCCCTTTTTGTGAGACAACCCATTCTCACCGCTGTGTATTTATAACGTTTCATTTAAGCGTATCAGCCTTCTCATCAAATATTAATTTAAGGGGAGATTGCCTGTTTTGTCTCGCTCTCACCCCCTTCCCTCCCTCTCTCACCCCCTCACCCCTTCATTTCTTTATCTGCATCTTCATGAAATGAAAATCAACTGAAACTGCCTTTTTCCAGGAGGTACATTTCAGCAAAAACACACCTCCAGAGGACATGGGGCACTATTTTTATACCTTTTTATGATTATTATATTTTGTTTAGTACTGAACAGTCCACCTGTTTGTGTGTGTGTTTCTGTATCTATTAGTGTGTGTGTGTTATTCCTCACCTGTTTCCCCACTCCTCACCGTGCATAACTTCATCAGAGCTCATTATTGGTTATCTGTCAGCTCCACTTTCCAGCCTGCAGCAGTGCTACACTTGTGTGTAAACCCCCATGGGAGATAAACACCATAAATCCTGCATGGTTTAACCGTCCCGAGGCGAGGAATATATATTCAAATACCGCTCCACGGTTTTCCAGTTTCACCACTATCCATCTTTTTATTCTTTTTGTACTTCACAAAGCCTCTGTCTGTGGTCTGTCTTTGGTTTTGCTTTGTCCCGCTCTTTTCCGGAGATAGATATGTTCTCTCCTCTCCATCAGTCTTCTGACGGGGAACATATAATCCCTCACCCGCCTCCCATCTGTCTTTAAGGAAGCTTCACCACATGTTTATCCCACAAAAAGCATCATTGAACTTTTCTTGGGAAAAGGGGTTATTTTTATTTTCCCATTACATGTCTCTACGTGATGGTTTGATAGTTTACTTTAAAGGCAAGCAAACCAATAGTGTTGGGTTGTTTTACACTTAATTTAGTAGGAATGCTGACACAGCATTCCAACTATCTGTTATTTAGTTGGAATGCTGATACAGCATTCCAACTATCGGTTATGCTACGCACGGAATTCTTTATTATTCCGCCGGGTTATTTTGCGCCTCTTCTTCTCCCACATTGAACATTGCAGAAACTCAGTTCGAACGTCAAAACGTTCAGCTCGGTCGGGAATCGATGGCTATTATTTTTATCATTCATAACTTTCATAATTCCAGAGATACATCCCATAATTCATCACATTTTTAACATGGAAGTCAATGGAGAAACTCTTCAGACTTCAACAATCTTCATGCAACTTCAACTGCTAACTGCTCCTTCTTCAACTGCTAACTGCTCCTTCATACTTTCACTCAGAAACCTCATACCAACTTTAAAATGTTACACATCTTTCTGACATTATTCGTGTAAAACAACTTTTAAATCTGATTCTTACTTTTAGAGATATTAAACATTGTTCAGACCTTGGTAAAGAGGCCTTCTTCAGATTTTAGAGTGCGTGATGTCACAGCGGAGGACAGATTTATTTTTGCCTTCATATTTTCTTTTAAACCTGCCATAATTCCCAAACCCTACATTCCTGAGACATAATTGTTCATGAGAAACGTAGGCAAACATCTCGTAGATTGAAAAGTAAATTAAGCAAAATAATTTAACAAAATGCCTCTTAAGGGCATGAAGTGACAAAAACTTTCAACATGTCTCCATTAAACCCCATTGTAAGTTCAGCCTCATCGATCCCCACCACAGTGGCCGCACACCTTTAGTAGTTAATCTGCCAAAAAGGCCACATTATTAACCCGAAAGTACACAAAAAGTACACTTCAGATG
>NW_011336693.1:0-2189 GCF_000735185.1 Notothenia coriiceps | reverse complement strand
TCCCTAGAAGAAGCAACTCCGTGGAAGACTGAAACTCAACATCCAGGATGCTCAGAGGAAGAGGATGAGTACTGCAGTGCAGACCCGACCAAAAGAAAGGATGACAACTGATGAAGAGCGGAGGTCTTCTTTTGGGGCTTAGTAAGTGATCCCCTCACAAGGATTGTATTTATTATAGGAGCTTTATCAAATTTTTCCATCATTGGAGGTTACATTTAACAGCTTGCAACAGTTCAGAGGTTGCATATTTGAGTAATTATTATTTGTGTTTCTGTCTCACAGGGCAGGACTCCTATGTTTTTGGCTGCTGAGAGTGGGTCACCAACCGATGATCCCGGAAAGACCCAGCACCACAGCAGCCCGCTCTCAGCTTAGTGCCAGACCCTATGAGTACAGTAAGGACCTCCATGCCCTTCACCCCAGCCCCCGACAACCCCAGCTCCACCCACCAGCCGAGAGGAAGAGGAGCTCCCCAGCCCGACCAGCACAGATGAAGTTGTTACATCTTCTTCTTCTTCTTCCGTGCTGGTGGGATCGGGAAGCTCCTCAAAGCTCCACATCTATGCTCAGGTAACAAGAAGGGAATATGACTTTGAATTACATCTTGAATAAATAAATAAACATTTAGCAAACATGATTTTGTTTGTTTCTGATTTTCCTTTTGCTCAAAAATTATTAATGATGTATATTCATAATATAACATGCTTATATCATGCTCCAGATTATTTCTCGCAATAGTAGACACTGCTGGAAAATATCATAAAAAACATGTGCATTATCGTATTATTCTGGCATTTTATCCAGGTTCATTAACTCTACAAAATACTTTTTATTTGTGCACATTGTTTTTCTTTTTCAAATATTCTGGAAAAGTGCGTTTTAAATGGCATGTTTTGAACATGAAAAAGGAAAACTATATTTAAGAAAACATTTCAATTATACTCACATTTGAGTGAAAGCAATGCAATACAAACAATCTGTAGTTTAACCATTAGAGTGACTGTTTTATAATGAGCCGGTCAATATAATATTCTCAACATTTTCTCTGAATTCTGTGCTCATCGTGAGAGAACGTCATATATCCTGCAGTGCACTGTGGATTTTTTCAGCATGAAACACAGCCATTCTTGGGTACATTAGGGAAAAAACATCTGGATGATCGTTTAAATTCACAGCTGTATATAGTATGCAATACATTTCCAGAAATGTGCTATTTTCAATTATATTAAATTAAATCTCAGAGCTGTCCCTGTCAATTCTCTGCTTTGTAGTTTAGCTTTTCATTAGTTCATGTATGATAATGACTTTTTTCATGGTATTTTAAAGGTTAGTGAACTGAGAGGCAGACAACACTGTTTGATTGATTTGCCATAATGCATCTTCAAGTTTAAATTATTTTCTTGAAATAGAAGCTAGAAAGCTGTGACAGTTTTACCTAGTTACTGTATCATATTTATCCCAGCCACTTCATAAGTTAAGATGTAAAAAGTTGTGAATCACACCTTTAATTAGTGTTTCCGTAATTTCTCACCATTGTCCATTTTAAAATAAATCGTGGAGCTTTCGATTTGGAGTTGGCATTTATTTGTAGGCTTGTTGAGATGCTGCACATTTTCAAGATACATTTTCTCCCAAAATGATATAATCTCTCCTGGTCGAATCATCTCTTTAACAAGCTCAATTTCTACTTGGCTTTGAGAACCTAAAGCATAACTTCACTGAAAGCTGGAGTATGCCTTTCTATAGCTACAATACTATTTGGGTAGCGGATGGAGGAAAGTAAATAAATATAATGTTACCAATATTACCCAATCATGTCTTACAGAGACAGAGAATCTTACAACCCCGAGCAAACAGCACACAATGACGAGTATTATAATTATCCTCAGTAATTATAGTTTGTCTGATAAACACAAGTTTGTTTTCCTTCAACATTTTCATTGCATTCCTTTGGCAATAAAATATATTCGAAAATGTTAGAGATTATCTTTTGTTGAATTAAACAGCGAATTAGCATGACCAGTCAATTACAAAGAAAAATGTCTCTAGGAGCCATTTTATGCTAATTTTCAGGTTCATATCTGTATTAAGTGCCTCTATTTTGACTTATTTCCATGCTTTAATGTTCAAAAAGCTCTTTATTTTTCTCTTACTGCCTGTGCTGCAGCACCTCTTTTCACCCTCTGTCT
>NW_011336692.1:0-1773 GCF_000735185.1 Notothenia coriiceps | reverse complement strand
GCGGCACCTCATGACGCATCTACTGAGTATCGCCGTACCGGCACCGTGCCGGTATACTCAGTGAGAAGTAATGGTACCAGATGGGTAAAAATCAGAAGTCCCAGTACTGCGTACCGGTGAGTACCGGCCCAATTCAAGCACTGATGCTAACGCTTGCTAATTAGCGCTAACACAAAGAAGTGCAGAAATGCATAGTTTACATATATTTGAAGATATTGGACAAAGTACCATTTTGTCCTGATGATGGCAATAGAAAAGTTGGGGATCACTAAATGTTGAAATGTTTGCCCTCTGAATTAATCATGATTTCAGAAGAGATGTTTGATCTCCTGTAAACAAGGCATGATGGTGACTCATAGCATTAATAACATCCAGTAATATCATCCCAGCAACAGCTGTGAAAGATGAGGAATGATTATTTTTAATAAGAGCTTAATCCTGTCTTTTCTGTATCTTTTTATGAAACCTGCCATCACTATAATAACGTCAGCAAATGAGTCTCTGCGTAGCGGCATTGTTTGGCAGATTCTAATCTCTAAACAGCATGTGTGCGCGATTTCTTTGAAGGTGAAGTAAGACGAATAGTGAAATACAAAAGGGGATATGAGGCGGCGTACATTAAAGCTCACTGAGCCGTGAAGGCAGGTTAGCACTATTATGGTTCAGGCATTAGTAACTGAAATATATCCCAGCAAAACCACTTGAGGTTTCAGTGTGTCGGTGTAATTAATGCAATATTGTGCACAGTCATCCGTCTACGCTGCTGATTGTGAAGGAGAGATGTGAGTCAACGTTCCAGGAAGCAGGAGAAACAAGCCTTTAAGCCATGGTTCTGATTAGTTTATCCAGATAGGGATGGAGATGTTAATATACACTGAGTAATGCAGGGAAATGTGTCATCGTTTCAAGCCGAGCTGAACTGACACCGGCATCGCCACGGGTGGAATTCAACCTTTTTAGCCTTAACTCTTTGTTTGTTATTTATAGATGCAGGTCTTTACACGAAACGCAATGCAAAGATGTTTTTTCTCTAGGAGACAGAGGTGGGAAGAAGTGGAGTACAAATACTTTGTTTCTGTACTTAAGTGCATTTTTCTGGTATCAGTACTTTACTCCACTACTTATCTTTCTGATGACTTTTTACTTTGACTTCTTACATGTTGAACACAAATACCTGTACTTTCTACTTCTTACATGTTGAACACAAATACCTGTACTTTCTACTTCTTACATGTTGAACACAAATACCTGTACTTTCTACTTCTTACATGTTGAACTCAAATACCTGTACTTTCTACTTCTTACATGTTGAACTCAAATACCTGTACTTTCTACTTCTTACATGTTGAACACAAATACCTGTACTTTCTACTTCTTACATGTTGAACTCAAATACCTGTACTTTCTACTTCTTACACTTTGAACACAAATACCTGTACTTTCTACTTCTCACATGTTGAACACAAATACCTGTACTTTCTACTTCTTACATGTTGAACTCAAATACCTGTACTTTCTACTTCTTACATGTTGAACTCAAATACCTGTACTTTCTACTTCTCTCATGTTGAACTCAAATACCTGTACTTTCTACTTCTTACACTTTGAACACTAATACCTGTACTTTCTACTTCTTACACTGTTGAACACAAATACCTGTACTTTCTACTTCTTACATGTTGAACACAAATACCTGTACTTTCTACTTCTTACATGTTGAACTCAAATACCTGTACTTTCTACTTCTCACATTTTCCAAACAGGCTGGTTCCT
>NW_011336691.1:0-1002 GCF_000735185.1 Notothenia coriiceps | reverse complement strand
ATTCATGCTGCTTTAAAAAGGCATGTTTTTTATGGTTTATTATTAATTTGTACCTTAACTTAATAGGATTTCTTTTTTTTAGGCTATACACTAAATGTGAACATTATTTGCAGAACTAATAATAATAAAAAATACATAACAAAAATCATAATTTAAAATAATAATACAAATAATAAATTAAAATAATAAAAGAAAAATAATAATATTATTTCTTAGCGGAAGCAATTAGATGATCTTTAAGCCAATAAAATAATTTCCAATGATTATATTTAGTATAAGTGGGCGTGTAATAAGAGGGATAATGTGCAGCGAGGCGTCATATTGAAAGGTACGTAGCGTTTACCATAAAAACACTCATGAAAAGACGTGAGACATATAAAGCTTGTTGCCTTGACTAACTGATATGTTTTACCTCCTGATGTTACCGTAACGTTAAACATGAGAAAACTGAAAATCATCATCCGGTTAGTTTCCTTTTTACGTTGAAATGAAACTCCGACCTCTGAACGTCTGCGGAGGCTTTTATGGGGATTTGGGACAAAGCCACGGTTTTAATGGATCAGGTAATGGTCCCTTTAAAACGTGGGGGGGGGGGTGGGGGGGGTTGGGTTGTGTGCGTCGTACCTACCGTCCGGTACGGAACGAAACGTAAAGTAAAGTAAATAAACTAAAACAAGAGACGACGAACGGAAGGAAAGGAAGTAGGTAGGTTACGTTTTAAGTTAGGTACGGTTAACGGTTTAAAGTTAAAAGGTAAAGGAAGGAACGGTAACGGGTAACGGTACGGACGGGAACGGGGAAGGGGTAAGGGAAGGGGAAGGGACGGGTACGGTACGGAAGGTTAAAGTTTAAGTTAAAGGTAGGGTACGGGGTAACCGTTTAATTTAACGTTACGACCGTTTTACGTTTTAATTTTACTTTAACCTTAACCCGTTTAACCTTTACTTCTACGTTTTAGGGTTAAACGTAAACCGGTTTACTTTCGTACTATTAGTAAGTAAG
>NW_011336690.1:0-1155 GCF_000735185.1 Notothenia coriiceps | reverse complement strand
GTGTGTGTGTGTGTGTGTGTGTGTGTGTGTGTGTGTGTGTGTGTGTCTGTCTGTCTGTCTGTCTGTCTGTCTGTCTGTCTGTCTGTCTGTCTGTGTGATTTGTGGTTTTTAGCTGATGATCTTTAGCTTAAGTTTCCAACGTATGATCTGCAGGAAACACCTTGTCAGTCCTAGGCGTCTGAGGTTTATTTAAGCAATAGCTCACGACAGGCCGTGGTATGCTCATTATATCACAGCTAAGGGGCGTGGTTCGGCCCGACGCGAAGCGGAGGGTCGACAACCCCCTTAGCTGTGATATAATGAGCATATATCACGGCCTGAAGTGAGCTATTGCTTTTATAAAACGGTTACCAAGTGTGGCAATATGAAAGAAAAATACACACTCTAATTTAAATAGTTTTATTAGTAAATAATGATGTTCAAAATAAAATAGTCCCTCCGTTGCCTTCTGCACAAAACATAGTGCGACGTGGTTGCTATGCAACGACACTAACAGCTGGTGAACATATTAGACAGAGAGCGTTGATCCATTATTTGGCTGTTTATTTACATTAATGTGTGTTGCCGTTTATTGTGCACCCACTGAAAAACTGTCCAGCATAGTACAGTAGCATGGCTTACGTGGTGACTTGTATAGGTTGAGGTTGTTCTAGGCTGTTGCTTGGTGTGGCGAGAATATTGCTCCACTTTCTCCGGTCCCCGAGATTGGGCTTCCAGTAGCTCTGGAGAGAGCTTTCGCACCTGTGGCCACTAACGGTCATAATTTCTCTGCTTTGTTTCAAGACCCTCATCAGAAAGCTTTTGAATGGTGGTACTTTTCCAGTTGGTCTACCTGCTCTTCACGTAGCTCTGCATGTCGTCGTTAGGTGCTTTTTTTTTCTGTTGATAGGCACTGCTCAATCCACTCCTCCATAGTAAGACCCCCCCGGAGGTCGAAATTAATCTTAAATGTTTCCATCTTATGCTTTGTAAATTTGTTTCGTAACGGAAGAAATGCAGATATATTTATAAAACTGACAAGTCAAATCAAGCAATCTGATTGGTCTATAGAGTTTTTGCGGACCTCTTTGATTACAGATTTGAAAACATCGTTGCTTGCTTTGAAAGTAGCACAATTCATTAAGTCAAACCTTTGGAAAGTATCTAGATATCCCC
>NW_011336689.1:0-5885 GCF_000735185.1 Notothenia coriiceps | reverse complement strand
TTTATTATTCCCCGTGTTATTGTAAGTTACTGTTCACTTTTGAATAATGTAGTTAATCTGCTATTATTAGTTTGTTTAATATCGAATCATACCAATTTGTTTTAAAGCTCAATAAATAACAAAGAAGACCTTTGACCGGCACTTTTCTCATTTAGTCGGGGAGATTTAAACTTTAACAAACATGTTGACCGGCGAAAAAATATTATAACGGGAACTCTGATATCAGTATGTTTTACTTTTTTTGACATTAATATTTCTTTTATTTATGAATAATAAATATTTTCGTTCCATTTTATTCGTGTTTATACATTTTTATTTTAAGATTTCCTTTTTTCTTTAATTTCTTATAATTAAATACATATTTTAAGTCTTTATTTTGGGGGCATTTCTCCTAAATCTTCTAACGTTTATATATGTTTTGACTCAATTTTGATGTCAAATGTTCTCTTTATTTGACTTTTAGTTTCTCATACCTATATTTATTTTTCATTTAAAAACATTTATTTTTAATCTTTTATTTACTTTTAAATATGGAGCATCTGTCAGGAAACCCAATTTCTCCCAGTATAAATAAAGTATTCATATCCTGATCATTCGGTCTCCCATGCAGTCCAGCACGGACTCTGAGCCTCTGTACGTGGTGGAGGTTCTGGTTCACTGCAGTAAGGACAGCGTGAAGGATGCTGCCACTGAGGCAGCTAAACCTGCAGCTCCAGGAGAGACCGGGGAGATGCAGGTGAGACAGACAGACAGACAGACACTTTTTGTATTATTTGTATACATTTTTTAACATATAAAGCTTGTTTTTAGGCTTTTTAGTGAAGCTTTAAATATTTAATCGATGTATACATTTTTTTTTATTATACCCAAAGATCTAAATCGAGAATAACCTAAATGTTGTTGTTGTTTAGAAACCACATTGCTTCACTTTTAAAGATTGGATGAACCCCAACACACACACACACACACACACACACACACACACACACACACACACACACACACACACACAGAGCTGTACCAAAAGTCTGTTATGTTATTGATAAAACATGGATTTTATGATTTACAAAATTCATAACTTGTTTCTTTCTAACAAAATACCTTTGCTTCAATTCTAAATTTGAAAGATTTGGGCTTTTAAAAACATGTTCACTGTGTTTAAAACTCTGCACACGAAGGGAGGAACACACTGACACTAGTTATATTAATTAAAGAAAGACTGGTCCGTCAATGGTTTTTTGGGTTGTAAGCCTGTCATAAGGTCTGAGGTTAACACAAGCACAAACATTTTTATAATTAATAATACATATTAAAAAAAATGGAACCTGGGAGACACGTTGCCTTCAGGGTCCTCTACGAAAATACGACATCCCTGCACCACTTACAATGATGTTGTTCTCTATTTCCAGGTGGTCCCAGTGATGCTGCATCTCCTGACCTCCATCAGCTCCGTCCGTCTCTACATCCCCAAAGATCTGAGGCCCTTTGACAACCGGCAGCTGATGCTCAAGTCCATCCAGGTACATCATAATTATATATATAATAATTATTATAGAAATAGAATAAACAACTTCTATAAACACAAGACGTTAAAGTTAAATGTCCAATAAAAGATACAGTAAAATAAAACTATTTAGATAAACAAAATATTTTTTATATTTTTTATTTGTATGTAATTTTATTTATTTTAACTACTTTTTGTATTTTATATATTTTAAAGCTTATTTTTAGGTTTTTAAGTGGAGCTTTTAATATACAATATATTTACAAGATCTAAATCAAAAATGACCTAAAAGAAAAACTGTTTTTTCGTCGTTGTTTAGAAATCAAGATTGGACACACACACACACACACACACACACACACACACACACACACACACACACACACACACACACACACACACACACACACACACACACACACACACACACACAATTCAGGGGACATTACATTGACTTACATGCATTTCCTGGAGATTTATCATAACCTTAACCATAACCAACACAAAATTAATGATTCCCGTCATGGGGACTTCCCTTATGTCCCCATAAGGGAGACGAGTCCCCACACGTGACTGCGTAAACAGATTTAGGTCCCCACAAGGATAGTAATGCTCGGACACTCACACTCAAGTTCAGAATCCAATGTCTGTGTAAATACAATTTGGAGGCTTGTCTAAGACAGCTTATAATAGGGAGTTTCTTATAATAATGAAAGTTGTGCTTCTTTTATTTGTGTAGTACTCAAACTGTACATTAGTTAAAGACCTTATACATCGTTTGACATTGGCGAAAATGTCATATTCTTTTTCAATTATGGCAAAAATTTACACAATTTATATTGTTGTGTAATTATCTACTGCTGATCTCATATTTATATTTTATTTATTCAATTATTTGTTTGTTTGTTTATTTATTTTTTTATTACATTTTGATTAATATAAAAAAATTAATTATATTTATTTTAGTTTTCAACTTTTTGAATGTAATTCAATTTTAACTATATTATTAGTTTTTACTATTTTTGTCACAAACAACAAATTAAATAAAAAACGTTTCTGAAAATCATTACTCTCTCTTTTCTTTTCTTTTGCGTGCAGGAGGTACAGAAGCGTTTCCCGGACGGCGTTCCTCTGCTGGATCCCGTGGACGACATGGGCATCAAAGATCCGGCGCTGAAGAAGGTGATCCAGAAGGTCGAGGCCTTCGAGCACCGCATGTACTCCCACCCTCTGCACAGCGACCCCAACCTGGAGGCCGTGTACTCGCTCTGTGAGAAGAAAGCTGTGGTGAGAAAACTGACCTTAAAGGGGCCCTTTTACACCTCCATTGAACTCCTTTGTTTAGTTCCAGAACATAGTGACATCACTGTCATACTGTGCTCCTATTGGCTAGCACTCCAAAACACATTGATGTGATCTCTAAGAGGCTGACAGATCACAACTACCAGTCAGAGCAGATCACTATTATTATTAATATAATTTATTCATGAATTTTTTTTCTTCTTCAATTTTTACAAATATTTGTTAACATGTGGAATTAATTTTAATTATCTTTCTATCATACAAATTCCAAGAATAATTAAAAATAACATGTTATTCAGTATTTATGGGTCGAAAATTGATTTGTGCATCTCAATTCTAGGTCCTAATTTTATATATTTTCTTTTTTTGCATTTCAGTCGAAGGTGTTTTAAATGTACAGATTATACATGTATGTGTAATTTAGCTGAAGGTAATAAACAACAGTGTTTAATGAGAGCTGAAACAATTAACTCTGCTAGCCAATAGGAGACTAATAGCCTATTTTATTTAAAGGTGGCCTATCATGCAAAATGCACTTTTCTACGTCTTTTCTACATGAATATGTGTCCCCGGTGTTCCAGGGAACTCACCAAGTGTCAGAAAACACAACCCTCTCTATTTTCCTCCATACCCAAATCTCTTAAAAAGGGGCTGCAACGGATCTGATACAGACTGATCCAGATTTTAACACTTCTATGACGTCACAGAAGTGGCGCTACGGCTATTGGGCCAACTCCACCAATCAGTAGGAGACAGCCACGGACATTGCCATTGGAAAGCGCTGGAGACGCTGTAGTACATATGCCAGGCCTGTAGATGGTGCTGTTCTCACAGAATCAGCCCATGCAAAGACAGTGTTAAATTGAGCGAAATGAGGAATGGCTAAAATGCATGATCTGTTTGGTATTTTGAAAAATAAAAAGTATAAATATGCCTTATATAGCTATGGTCCTACACTATATTATTCAAATATAGCATGATAGGTCCACTTTTAAAACAAATGAACAGTTTCCTTTGAATATCAGCTGTTCTTTCTGTGGTACTTTGCTGACAGTTTTTGGAGTTTCTAGATGTGTTCACGCATAGTTTTGAGACAAATCTACCTCCATAAAAACCTAACTTAATGTCAAACCTCACACACATTAAACACAGTGGGTTTTGTTATTGTTTAATTATTAATTACTTTTTTTAATCTACATTTGCTTCCTTTTGTTAGATTACAATCTGTGACCTTCAGTTGTCTTTCCTGCCAGACGTGTCGGCCTCAGCTTTAAATATCTTTACAGACAAACACAGGAAGAGAGCGAGGGCATTGTTCATGCAGCGCCTCGCCCTCCGGTCAGATCAGAGGAAAAACGTGTCATAAAGCGAGGGGATCTATTCTTGGGATATTGAATAAACAGAGCAGTCACTGAGTCTCTACGGGGAGGAAGTCCAGCACAGAAAGAGATGAACCAGAACACGTTCATTAATTATTAAAACCAACCAAAAACAGCCATATCTTATTTTAAATGTTGCCATTATTGCTATTTTTTTTTAATGTAATATTATTATTATTATTATATATCTTTAGGTTTTTTTTAAATTGTATTTTCTATTAAAAGTTTTTTTTTTTTAATACTATTTTTTTTTTTATATTTCTATGTAGAAAAAAATATTTTTAATGTAATACTTTTTGTGTTATTTTACAAAAAATGTTAACCTATAAAGTTTTTTTTTAGGCTCTTTATTGAAGCTTTAAATATTTTATATATATATATATTTATAAACAATATTGAATATAGCCATGATCTAAATCGAGAATAACCGAAAAGAAAAACTGTTTTGTTGTTGTTTAGAAACCACATGGCTTCACACACTCACACACTCACTCACTCACTCACTCACTCACTCACTCACTCACAGACAGAGACTCACACACTCTGTACTCAGCCTGCAGTTGATGACTTAATGAAATTATACTTTATAATTGGATTTGGCAGTAAGTAGGAACTCCTGATGTTCCCGTCTGGTGTGATGAGGTTCATCCGACCTGTGGTTCCTCAACAACAACAACAACAGCAACAACAATAACACATTTATTAGGGTTTTACTTCTTGGTAATTCTCGATTTCGATCTTTATTTATGTAGTTTGTTGTGAGTTTTGTTATGTACATTTGTAAGTGTTTTCTTATAATTTGACCATATAACTCTCAAATTATATCCACGATTTCTCCCTTAATGCACCATTTTAATTATGGATATCCTGCTAATTTAAATGTGTATCCACCATTTCTCAAAAAACCAACCAAAAGTGTGCTTAATTTGCAACTTGAATCCTAAAAAATGTCCACCTTTCTTACGTACATTCGTAACTTTACGGCGAATATCTACGGCCTTGCTCCCTGAACGCACCACTTCAATTATGGAAATCCCGGTAATTTAATCATGTAAATGTTTGAATTTTACCGTAAATGTGTTAATATCAGAAAATATAGATATTTTTCCCCATAATTGCACCACTTGTTTTCTTTTAATATTACCCCTTCCCCTGGTTATTTTTCATTCATTATTTTCTGACCACATCCTCATATTTTTAAGCACTTTCCGCAAGATTACAGGTATCCGAAAGCCTCCATTTCCAAAAATTATTATTTATTCTTTCTCTGGTTAGTGTTGATACAGTAAAACATGGAGGACAGATAATCTCCTGTAAAACTCCAATATTTCCACTTCCTTTCAGATGATTTCATGCACAAAACATCTGTCACTGTAGTTCCTTCCGTCTAATCCAAACATCAATATGTCCATGTAGCAATGAGCCTGACTCCAACAAAAATACGTCTCGGGAAGTTTGGTTGACTCTTTACTTAAACAAAAGATATCGGTACAAAAAACGTCAAAAAACGATATTGCTATGACCTCAATTTTACAACAGCTGGTTTAAATCAAATATATAATACTAATAACAAAGAATTACAATGTTCAAATATATATACACACAATATATCAAATTATACATTTTAACATATGACTCCTACAGTCACTATCAACGTCCTTTAAATAATCTTTACATCCAGAGGTGGGAAGCAGTGGAGT
>NW_011336688.1:0-13313 GCF_000735185.1 Notothenia coriiceps | reverse complement strand
GTGGGTGCGAAACTCGCGGAAGTGATTTCAAAACAAAATCACTCGTTTGCTTGGAACAGTGATATTATAAACAAGGGGAAACAACGGGAATTTAGAAAACGGCCAAGACACACATTGAGCCCAGAAAATGAATGTTATTAAGGGCTGTAAATATAATAAGCCTGTGTCTAGAATGGACAACATTGTTAGGAGATGTAAACTATTTTGCGATTCTGCACTGCGGTCAACTCAGCCGTCTCTCAAGTTTTTTTCTACAAATCAGGAGCTCTTCATTTTTTTCCCTGCTATATGTGATGATCGATACAAATATTTGTTACCACAAGTTCTTAATAAAACTGACACTGTTGGACTCTGTACTAGTTTGACTGCTACTAACATTGAAGTACTTTTACTGTGTATTTTTTGAGAAATCCTCTGTCAAAGTCCCCTCATGAGAACAAAATCAAGCCACTTCTGCTAAGTTTGATGAGGGAATTCTTTTTTGTGGCCATTACTGTAGTTCTTCGTGAGATTGATCCTGTTGGACTCATTTCTAGTAAAACTAACCCCACAAGTACTAGTACTTTTACTGTGTACTTACTTTATAAACTCTGAATCTTGTGATGCTTGAAGAAATACAGGCTGGTTAAGCCGGCCAGGTTATATGCCTTTTTTGGAGCCCTTTTTTGCTATATTTATTAAAATGTCACTAGTTATTTAAACAAACCACTATCTGAGGATAATACAAGCAACCATAACACGCCCTTTATCTAGAGAGCCAATGAAGCCCATGAAGAATTTCTCCTTCCATAAATCTTTTCATCTGCTGTAATAATAAAGATGCCACATGTTTTCAAATTCAAGTTAAGGCACTATCTGTGCAGAACACTACCGGACCAAGAAAAAAGCTATGGACATTTTTTTTGTTTGAATTTTTTTATCAAATGGGCCAAAGATACTGACCACACAGTTTTTTTTTTATGAGCCTCTACCAACTGGTCGAACTGGCCTTTTATGGTAAAAGTGCATTTTCAACCATCATCATGTACAGTACAGTATTTGTATGCATCAAACTCAAATAAAACACAAACTGAAATACATTTGTTTCTTTTGTGAAAAATGAGCAATATATACAACCAGATATATTCATAAAAGATAATAAATTATAATTTAAAAATAAATAAATGTAAAAAAGTTATGTTAAGGGTTTTTCATAATAAAAAACAGCAAATGTCTATATCCTGTGCTGGCTTAACTTGCTCGTGCAACTTTGGGCTGCTTTTCATGCATGAAAGGTGCTATATAAATTATTATCACTCTTTCACTCTGAGACTCATAAGGCAGTACTAGATTTTGTAATATTACCACGAATCTAGCTACCATATTTTATTGGAAAACATCTCTGAAACTCTCTTTTGTGCATAACATGTCAACCAAATGGTAGAGCTGGCTGTTAAAGGGTTACACATATTTTTAATTTGCAGTATTTTATTTTAAAAGTGTTCAGAAAGACTGCATGAATGATGTGCTATATATATATAATATGAATATTTGTATTAACTTCAACCAAAGTCAATTTAAATAACGGGCAACAATTTGATAATTGCCATGGATGTGGTGTTTGATATAGTTTACGTTCAATTTCAACTATTTTAGGCAGAAAAACTTATATTGACTAAACCCTTTTTCATAATTTACTATAATTTAGAAAGGTTTTTGTGAGAAATAATTTCAAAAGTAAAAATGTTTTTCCTTTTGTATTTAAATTTGAAATGTTTGGACACAACATTATTAATGTATACATTTTTATACATTTTTAAAAAGGATGAATTCATTTATTTTATTGTATTTCCTTGAGACTGGGAAGGATAGTTCAACATGCAAATGTTCTAATACAAGCAAGTATAAGTATAACATGGAAAAGGAAATAAAATACGCTTAATAGGAGGATGTGGATTTATTTTCTTTCACCTTGTAATTACACAATCAAACCGTCTATAATTTAGCTCTGGACTTCACTCACAAAATTTTTTTTTGTTGAATTGTACATATTTTTCGAAACTCTATTGACTGGGGCTGATGGATGAATCTGCGAGGAATGAACTAGGAGCAGAGAAATAATCCTATTTTAAAAGACAGTAGCTTCATAAGATGCCAACAAGAGGGACAAGGTTTGTCTGTGTGCTGAAGGATAGTTGTGACCAGCTATCCAGGCCGGTCTCTAAAGACTTTCCATGGTGTAAAATGCTGCTGCTGGAGTACTAGTGCTGATATCATGTCTTCCAACCTCTTAAAATACTCTGCCCAACAATATAAGTCTCATGAAGAAAGGTGTTTTAACGCATATTCAAAATAGTAGAGAAACGTGCATTCTTGTACTCAGGAGGGGACATTGACAGAGGATTACTCAAAAAGTAAACAGTAAAAGTACTTCATAGTATGTATGGGAGTAGTTTCACTAGTAGGCCTACTGAGTCCAACAGTGTCAATCTCACAAAGAACTAATGGCAAAAAATCATTTTTTTCCCTCATCAAANATACAATCTCCTTTTACATAAATATATTTTCACTCTCACACACGTATATATTTACACTCACACATTCATATATTCTGCTCGCATATTATCATATTTCAATGCACACATTCATATATTGTCACTCACATATTTATACATGTTTCACTCACCCATTTACATTTTGCTCTCATTCATATATTTTAACGCTCATTTTTATACATTTTGCTCTCATGGTCCCCTCCATAGTACATGCATGTTTGCTGCTATCTTTGATGAATGATAAAAAGACAATTTTACCATTAGGTCTTAATGATATTGATACTGCTGGACTCAGTCTTACACCTACTACCACAATACAATGAAGTAGCCTACTTCTAGTGTGTTTTTTGTTGTTGTTGAAATCCTCTGTCAATGTCCCCTCCTGAGAACAAAATCAAGCCACTTCTGCTAAGTTTGATGAGGGAAAAAAATATTTTTTTGCCATTAGTTATTTGTGAGATTGACACTGTTGGTATAGTGAAACTACTCCCACAAATACTNCAAGTATGTGGGAGGTAGCTTTTTGTGTGTGTATGTGTGCGCGCGTGCATGTGTGTTAATATGAAAAAATATGGTAGCAGAGACTCGGACTGGTTTTAAAAAGCCTTTTCACTGCAGCAACATGTACACTGAACTATGAGGGGCTGTACAGGCCGTTTAAAACCAGTCCGAGTCTCTGCTACCATATTTTTTCATATTAACACACATGCACGCGCGCACACATACACACACAAAAAGCTACCTCCCACATACTTGAGTAGGAGGCTAAAACTTACGTATGTTCTTGGACCAGGGCAGATACATTTTCACTTTCCTTCTGCACACATTTGCAGAAGCAAACAATTTAAACAAAACATGAAAGCAAGACATACTGTGGGCTACAAAGAAAGTCAGAAAGAATGAAATGGCTAAAAGCAAATATGGGGAGGGGGGCAGAACATAAGAACTGACAGAAAAATTGAAAGACTGAAAGAAATTGGCGGCAATGTCATGAAGGTTTTATGCAGTGGTCAATTCTGCCTCCTGTCACACCATGTTTCAGCTTGTAAAAGAGTCTGTGAGCACCATTGTTATACCAATTAGCTATTAACTATTGCCTATCAAGAGAGCACTTGACAATGCATCCCTGTGCAGTTTGACCCTGTATTTAAATAGAATGAGAAGCTGCGAGCAGCAAAGTCAGTCCATGCTTGGGAACAGCCAAAGGCAAGAACTATGGAGGCAAATATCTGTTATTTTCCGAACAAATCACATGCATTATAAAATATCTACTATCACTACTAACCACCAAGCTATTTTCAGTGATTCACAACAGTATCCGAACATCTATTTTAATAACTTTCTCGTTATAATAATCCCATAATTTGGTTTTACATTAATGTTGGAGTGGATGGAGACAGCCTCGAGCGTTGGAGCATATTTTCCCATTAGTCTAGTCCAGTTTGGTGAAAATGATATTTATGCTCAGCACATGGTTTGCTTCTGACTCCATCTCATGTTCCTGAGATCCATCTGTGGAAAATCCTACACAGCAGGTGTCTGAAGAGAGTCTATGTCATTATGTTCTATTTTTTGGCTTTTACCTTGCGATCCATGTTCTTTAATATTTAATGGAATACAATGGAACGAAACAATGGAATGCTCTTCTTCTAGAGCCACCATGATGTTGACTTCTTTTTTAAGTAAAATACTTGACAGCTTAGATGGATTGTCATGAAAATGGTTCAGAAATGTAGAAGTTCTCCAACCCATACGACCACATAGGTGTGTTCTGTCTGTCTAATAAGACAGACAACCCTAAAACCCTAATTGTAACGATTGCAGTTTGTATACAAGTAATTTCAATCTACAAAACTACTTTTGGGTTTAGGAGCAAATCATGGTTTAAGCTAAAATAAGTATCAGTGTTCCGAACTTAGCAAACTAAACTTACATACATGGCATTACGTAAATAGCATAATAAAGGTAAAATACGTTATTTAACTTTACGTATCTAATTTAAGTAAAATACACATGAACAGGGGTCTCTTATGTGAAAGTCCTTTGTTTTGGAAGAAAAAACGCCCCTTCTTATCCTTCATAATAAGGTTAAATAATCATTTTTGTGATTGGTGATGAGCCATCATTAGGTCAAACAAATGTAATGAGCATATACTTGCAAAAGTAATTAAATTCCCATAAGCCTCCACTATACTTTGTGTTTCTATTTTGCAAATTAAACATGCTAATGTGCTAAATGAAGATGATATCAACGCATAACCCTGCTAACCAGCCACATGCCAGCATTGTCATTGGCAGCATGTACCTGAAGTGGAACATTTCTAACTACAATTTTAAATACTGTACTTCTACAATTTAGGGAACTTGTTTTTATGTTAGAGTACTTAATATGTCTTCTTCCCTATATTTCACAAGGAGAAACTGAACTTTTTGCTCCACAATTTGTAATTGCAGCAGTTCTTTTGAAGGTCAAATTAATGAATCAACCTCATGAAAATAAATTATCTTTGGCTTAAGCAAGTAAAACATTAAATATATGCCTACACAAAAAGCATGAGTAAAAGTATTCCAATACATTGCTATTATTGGCAAGTCTGTTACCTAATGAATACTTTTAATTTAATTAATTATTTTACCTCCGCCTTAGAGCTTATGATTTTAGTTTGTTTGTCTGTTGTCAGCAGGATTTCAGAACAACTAATGGCCCCAATTTTAATGAAACCAGGTGGAGTGGGGGTTGCTTGGGCCATTAACATTTGGAGCAGCTCCGATTTACGGGGCGGATACACTAATTATATTTTACTTATGGACAAGGCCATGGCGAAGGTCTGCACTCTCAAAGTGCCCTTCTAGATTTGATTACATTTTGATGAAGCACATTTTTTTACTTCAACTTGAACATTGTAAAATGATTCATTCAGGACGTTAAGTTGATATGACAGTCGCAGTGTTTTCAAAAGGTCTTCTTTAACCAGTGCATTAAGCCTAAAGCAGAGTCACTACTTTGGCTGTGGACTCATGTAATACATAATATCATATGTTAAATAGCAGATCATTAAATATATAATTACACATAGTGTTCGCAATGACATTGTGCTTTTAGTTTTGACACCATTTTAACTCTTTTTGTAAAATATAATAACTCAACCTGGCTAAGCAAACCCTGGCGTCACCCCACTCTCTTCTCTCTTTCTCTTTTCCCATCCACCTTTCCATTCTAAGCAAATCTGTTTCTGACACAGAGTACATCCTTTAGTCTACTGAAATACCTACCAGCACCAACTGCCAAATGTGTACAAGCTTTTAACACTGACTCAATTGGCTGGTTTCCATGCCGTTTAAACACACCCATGCACACTTGCGCACTAAACAGACACACACACACACTTGCGAGTGCGTGCCATCCTCAACAGCTGCGTTGAGATTTGTGTAAAATCAACACAGAAGATTGCTGCCAACATTTGCTATGAGCTAAGTTTCTCTGCCTTGTTCAGCTGCATACGGCGATTACATATGATCAAGCATAAACAAGACATATATACATATTTATGACATATAAACAAGAGACAGCAAGAGAATGAGAAAAGGACCTGAGCACAATATGTTCTGTTCATTTGTACTTTAGGTATCAATTTGTGGTCTTTTAATATGGATTTCTGAAAACTGTTCTATAAGACAGCATAACTCAATAGGCCTTTTACACAGCAGATATTTTAGAATTGTCACAGGTGTTAGTAATAACACTAACGATGTTCTATTCAAGTGTTCCCATTAGAGTGAGCCAGGAGGACCCTGAAATTTAAGCAGCTAAATTAATCAGTCATCGTCAATGTAATTATTTACACCTGTGCTTTTCCTACTGTGACATATCAAAATGTGTTCTCTGAACAATACCTATTTTGCATTGGAAACCCAACATTGACCTATTATCACCATATTACGTTTTTTTGTTAAACATGTTAACTAATGTTGCTTATTTACACATCAGTCATAAGGGGAACAACATGAGCATTCATTTATAATTGAGTTTCTGAACAAACAGCTATTATAACTCCAATATGTATTCTGTTTTAGCTCTGTTTTGGTCTCCTCAGGGAAATAAGGGTCTTTGGCTGCATTCACACCAAATTCGCGCAATAGTAAAAAAGGCAGTCCTCCCATTTATTTGAATGTGGGCATTTTATGCTAAAGTAAAGTATCAGGTTTTGGAAAATGCTACCTGACGATGAGAATGGGCGTATTTGCAAGGGCCCAAAGTGTCAGGTGCCACCTTGGCTTTCACCTATGAAATAACTTAAAGAGATTGTCCCAACCAGGAATAGATGAAAATGGCTACAACTCTAAATGCCCAATAAGAGACAAAAGGCAACTACAAAGAGACATAAATTGACAACAAAAAGGACTCAAAATGGCCTCAAAGAGAGACTCAAAATGACTATAAAGAGACAATTAGCGACCACGGAGAGTTGTTAAAAAACAATAGATACAAAGATATGCAAAACAACTTCAAAAGACACAAAGTGACTTTAACCTGGGCCAAAACAAACTAAAACCAAATCAATTACAATGTGGGGATTAACATGAACTTCCAGGAGAATCTTAAGTAAAGGTTATATGTCACAGAACTCCATTTGTATACGCTTTGGTTGAATACGTTTCTATTGCAAATGCAAACTTTGTTACCTGCATTGTGAAGCTGCTGTTAACTTTTTTTGCACTGGTATTTTATTGATATCAAAAAGTTGCAGTACTTTCCTGTCTGTCAGCATGTTTTGCAAGACCCAACAGAGAAATGTGTGGAATATCCTTGTCTACCGATATGGGTAGGAGACAAAGCACAGTAATAGGCACAGAGGTCAGCATTTTCTATTTCTGTGACTCCACACACACACACACACACACACACACACACACACACACACACACACACACACACACACACACACACACACACACACACACACACACACACACACACACACACAGAGACTAAATGACAAGCGCTTCTGTTGCTTGGGCACTTTTTCAAAACAAAATGTTGTTCCTGCCAGTTTCGAAATTGGACAATGGACATGTCTCTCTTACACAAGCAGGAGTTGTGTTGTTTGGCAGATAGGAGACATTAGGAAAGAGAAGGATTGTGGGAGAGAAAGATGGAGACTAGATATCAGTAATACAGTACGAGAGGAAGGATCACATCCTTCTTAGTTGGGTGCACACAAGGATGTTCCTGAATCCAATTACCACATTCAGCAATGCAGACCTTTGACACAAACACCTTTGTCTTTTTTATTTTTCTCCACTCTTTGAGGAAGCTCTTTACATTGCAAATGTATAGTACTGAAAATAACTGAATTATACAGAAATTGCACTGAAAACGTAATGTTCAGTTATGAGCAGGAATTTGTTACATAACGAAGTACACATTTTGAGTTATATTTTTACTCATGAGAAGAAAGTATTCAGCTCACAATTTATTATGGATATTGCTTGATATCCATGAATACGGATGAGTTTGGGGAATTGGATGCAAAGGATTCTAAAAATAAATGTTTTCAGATCGATTCTATACTTCCCTTACTTGTTCTTGGCATTGGGTGTTTCAAGTTGTACATCACCTAAACTTTTTATATAAAAAAGATTTCTAAGATTTTTCCTGCTTAAGTTCTTCAAATGTTCAGATGTTGAACATGTAGGCTCTCGATTTCTACATTTTTAGACTACACTCTTATTGGATTTCTGTTTTTGGGACATTTACAGAGGTATTTGGAGTTCGGTTTAAACCCCTCCAATCCAACAGCAACTTTGGGTGTTTTCCGAAAAGACATGTCTTTAACCAAACAATAGGCTAACTCCCAAGCTTTTGCTTCTTGAGAAGCTAGACGTTTAACTCTGTTGAAGGGGAAGCAAGAGTCGATTAGAAACCTAATGGTGTTACTCCACCTAGAAAAGATAAAGATGGCTTTTTGCATGGGGGCATATCCATGTTGAAACAGGAAATGTCCAACCCAAAGCTATGCCAAAAAGTTGAAAGTGCTCTAATTGACTATAATATTATTGTATTCTGCAGCATTAAAGTTTGCCTTTTTTGGAAATTAACTGCCAAACCAGCCATCCTGAGCTCATTCTCATTTATCTTACTAGTGTTTTGTATTGTTTTTACGTCATGTAGGAGAGTTTTTCAGTCTGTGGCTTTTTATCTGGTTTCATTGTCTCGTGTTTTGCATTTGTTTCATGTCCTGTCTGTTTTTATGTATTTATGCTATGTTTTTATACAGTTGTTGATGTACAGCACTTTGTTCAACTCTGTTGTTTTTAAATGTGCTATAGAAATAAAATGGATTGGATTCTCAAGCTCAGGAGTGTGCCGTGACAATAATAACTTTCACTAGGAGACTCTTTCCAAATACCTGCCAAACTTCTGCCGATTTCCAGAGATTCTGCTTTGGTTGCAGACTTCACTTGAGAGATTATTCAAAGTTTATGCTATGGGTGTACACATTTTAGATAAAGCTCAACCTATTTCCCAAATGTACTTTACTTTACTTTTAGGATAATAATGCAAGAGACACAGCTCCAGCGAACACACTCAATCACATTCACACACAAAACCTTGTAGAGGTGCATTAAAAAGATAAAAACCCAACTATGAACCCATTTTACATGACTGGAAACACGTCTTTGCTTTTAAAATTAAAAGCAGGTTTTAGCATTAACCTTGAACATTATTGTAATAAATGGAGAGACGCCAAAACAAAAACACAGACACGAAAGAAAATAAAAGCAATTTAGCAAGGAAGAGAAGGAAAAACAAAGACGAGACCAATGCTAGAAGTTCTCATCTGTATGATTCACCTTGCCCCCAAAGCAAAGCAAAACAACACCTTATTTCATAAATAACATCTTGTTTGCCACTGATAAAGCAAATCATATTCTCTCTACCAACAAATGTGGCTCTCAAATCTCATAAACCTCCTCTAACCTTTCATCAATCTTTGTTTTCCATATCCTTTTCATTCTTTGCTTACTGTCTCCGAGACCACCTCCCCTTTGGATCATGGCACTGCTTTATTGTCTCGATAAGTCGCGGGCGGCAGGATTTTTTTCAAGCACAATGCACTTTTGTTACGATGGTGGAGGGATTAGTGTTAGATTAGCTGATATCATCTACCAGAAAGAGCATTAAAGGGCTTCGGGAAGAAAAAAATCACTTTCATATAGTTTCCCAATCGCAGACTTAAAGCTTTGAGAAACCATTTCTCTTAGTCTCTATCTTTTAGTGCTTTTGACATATCTACATTTGATTAATAAGAGTGTTTTCTGCATCTAATTGTCAAAAGAAGAGTAGAAAATAGAAGTAAATAAAGCTAAGAATGCGGTTAAATCCAACCCATGCTCTGATTAAAACAGGGTATTTTCGGTTTTTTGGCCCTGTAGGATGATGTCACATTGACAGGGTTTAATATGGGGCAGGAGCTTAAAATGTCCAAGTGCAGTGCAGTTATGTGTTTCCTCAAGTCGTTATCACTATGAGTCTGGGTTTGACAAGAGAGCCAAAGAAGGAGACAAAGAGACGGCAGGAAACAGTAAATGAGACTGTGTGTGTTTATGCGGGGCTCTCCGGGCCCTCTTATTATCTTATTCCTGTTTCGCCTTCCCCCGTTTTTCTGACTGTTTTGTTCCCAAAGCGCAGCTCTATATCTCCATGGCTATCTCCCTCGAGATGAGTAGCCAGAATAAACTCCCAAAATTGAATCCTCAGGAATTTTGATTGTTCTGTTCCCGCCTGAAGTCTTAAAAATGGCCGCTTTGCTGATATCTCCTGGCAAAGAAAGAGCTGGAGTTTATGTAAATAATGACAGAGAGGTAATAGAGCTATACAATTCAGTAGTGGATATAGAGAAAAGGCCTTTGATAGAATAGTTTAAGAAAGAAGGAGGGGGAATGCCTTTTTAAAATACTCTTTATAGATCCAACAAGTGTCCTTTTCTTATCCTTTACCTTCCCTTTCCATGTGTGTATAATGACCTTGACTTACCTGCACTTACCCAGAGCATTTTCTCCCACACACACACACACACACACACACACACACACACACACACACACACACACACACACACACACACACACACACACACACACACACACCCCAACTTCCTGTCTATGCCAACTCCATGTCCCCACCACATCCCCCTGGACAGAGAAGATTGTTTTCTCATGTTTTCCCCATTCCTCTACCAATCCACCAACACACTCACACGCACCTCCCACTGTCTGCCCCAGTGTGTCCCTTCCCTTTTTTCCCCTCAGTCTAATTATTTAGCAAGCTAGGGAGGCAATCTGCTCTCCCTTGTTGTCGCTCAAGTGCCCATTAGAGGGAACACGCTTCATCTTTCTAATGAACTGATCACGTTAAATGAGTTGAAAACTCTGTGGCTTTGCCCACGTGTGTTGGGAAATTAAACAGGGAGAGGCAGGTAGGGATGAAGGGGATTTAGGGGACGAAAACAGGAATGCTGGTGTGCAAGGGAATAAAGGTGAGGAAGAGACGAGCTTCAAGGAAACAGAAATAGTTAACTGCATGATGTTAAGACTCCTTCTGGCTGATTTACTCCCACTTCCATCTCTATTCCCTTGCCGTACTTGAACACACATATGTTCTATAAAGCTGAGTACTCCTGTGCTTTTACTCATAATCGTTGGAGCCGCACTGTTAACCACTCACAATTCAATCCTGCCGATGCTGCAGAAAAATAGGAGACCGGGTCTTCGGGTTCAATGCAAGGCACTTCCTGGCCAAGAAGAGCGGTCATGGTTAGGTTAGACGTATCTGTAATAATGACAGGACACAGAAGAAAATACATAAAAGCAGAGATAACAGCTAGAACTTTAAGAACAATTACCAGTTGTGTTGGTATTGTCTCTAAGCACAAAGGTTTCAACAGCCGTTAAAGCTGATCTGTCCTTGGAATATGAGTCATTTTGAATCAGGTTTTGTATTGTGGATGGAATAGGAATTGAATAGAATGGAATAGGGCTAGCCTGAATTTGATGTCATGACATAAGTTCTATAGAGCAAAAGGGGTTACAAAAGGGGTGAAGATTTGGGTGAAAAAAAAAACACTTTGCTGTTGCCAAACAATAGAGATATCCATTTATTGTAAGCATAAAGCTGAAAAATTACAGCTGAAGTTAAATAAAATACATTTTATAGTAACTTTTTATGGGCAAAATATATGAAACTCCCCATAAACAAAAAAATGTTGCATACCACAATGAGACCATTAATAGAGTGCAGACCTACACCAAGGCTAGGCCCTATCAAGCATTTCTGTTTTAATATATATATATATATATATATATATATTATAAGGGTATATAACCCTGTGATTGGACGTTTTGTTTATTTGGCCAATGCTTTACCTTTACACCAGGTTTTATGAATATTTCAATTTTAGAGTGTGGTTCTTCACCAATAACATAAGCTCATTGGTGGCGGAAATAAATAGGAAACACTTAGGAATAGTATTTATTATCATATAAAAGGTTTTCAACCAACCACTGAATTTTCCTGGATCAAGGACTGTAGTGAAGTTTGTCAATGTTCACAATTGTTAATCTGATTATTTTTTATCATTTTTATATTTTTGTTGAATCATAATTGTAATCCTGTATCTACCATAGACTGTATGGTATTTACATGATAAGAGTTTATATTTTAAATGAGAAAAAGTTACCAAAAAGTTGCAATATCGTATTCCAAGACAATATTCAGTTATCGTAAAACTGGTATTTGCTGAGATATTCCAACTCAAAATGTGCTCTTCTAAGTGGTTGAGAAGGCTTACTGAAGGGTTAACAGTTCAATCAATATGAATATCAAGCGTGGTATCCAATCAAATACTGAAACATCACTAATGGCAAACTTCAAATTTAGTGCACATGAGGTGACATGAATCCATGTGTGGTGATCAATACTAATAGTTTGAGTTGCGGTCATTGTAGAAAATGGATGGGTATGTGACAGCGAATGGGAGGAAGAGTGAGAGCTGATGGGAGAAGAGGGATTAGAAGGAGAGAATGATGTGAGGAAAAGAGAGGGAAAATGGTTCTGTCCCCAGGTTTGGGTTAGAAACACTTATAACTCAGGACCATAGATTATGACAGTCCAATCTTCTGGGCTGCTGCCTGAAAAATAACCACAAGCACCTAGCTGCCACACACACAAACAAGCACACACACAAACACAGGCGAGCATGCCGAGGGAGATGGGGATAAAGTGAAATGTAGAGAAATGAGGGGCCGGACGAAAGAGAAAGTGGGAGGTGATGGAAATGAAAGAAGGATATGGATGTATGCAGAAAAGGTTGAAGCGAAAAGAAAGTGTGGTTGATGACAGCATAAAGAGAAGGTGAAGTGTGAAAGGAGGGTTGGTGGAAGAAGCAGATAAAAAAATAATGATGGAAAATAATAAATGGGGCAGTGCCGAGAACAAACAGAAAGACGAGGTTTACTTGGAGTTAAAGGAACAATCTCGCTATGCGGTACAGCCCCATCTTCTGAGGTTTTGTTGCCCCTATATTTTATTTAAGCCTTTCAATGTATTCATTGTATTTTATGTAACAGGGCATTGAGATTAAAAAGGTATTTTGCAAAGCATCTAGACAGCAGAATAGCAAAAATAGCATTGAAGGACCTACGTACAAAGTAGATCCTGAGAGTAAACACAAAGTACAATAAAGTATACAGCTACCAACTAATTAACCTCTTAAGCAC
>NW_011336687.1:0-1918 GCF_000735185.1 Notothenia coriiceps | reverse complement strand
TTGCCCAGTCAGGCAAGGTTAATATAGGATCAGTCAAACATGATTAGCCAACTGTTGAACCAAATGCTTTGACAATAAGCCGACACGTACTCTCTTGAGAATATAGCCAACCACACAGACAGCATCAATAAGTGAGGAAATGATCAGATGTTGTTTTTCAAGACAAGAAAGACAATGAATCCCTTTCTAGGCTACATGTAAAATCTTATTATATGCACTCATTAACCTTGAACAGGAAGGCAGTGCACAAATTAGAGCATGGTCCTCTGAAAGGCAGCATTAAACAGGTGACTTCCGGTCACATCTTTCAAAACAAAACGAATTTGTTCTCTTATAAATTCAACTTAATATTACTGCAATTGATAAAGTGAAAGGAGTTACTGTAATTGAAGTGCGTTATTGATGATAGCACATGAAAAGGGTATACTAATAATAACAATAATAATAATAATAATAATAATAATTATATTAATGGGCTGTTTCTTTATGTTTTACATTAACTTCTAAGAGTTTTTGTTATGCAATTAACTCAACATTACATTAACTAATGCGAAATGAAGAATGTTTTCTTGTTGTTTTATTTGTTAATGTAAAATCATGGCATTTTAAGATTCTGTCTGTTTCCTCTTGTAGCTTATAGGGTTTAACTCAGTGTGGTATAAGGTTTATTTTTAAACCCGTTACATGTTTGAATTATGAAAGTAGAAATGTATAATTTAAGTTGAAGAGAAGTTTAGGCTGAAGAACATCCGGGGTTTTCCTTGATTCCCCTCTCAGGCGCACGCGACCCTGTTACTTAGCATTACCTTACTGTTTAATGTTTCTCTAACTTGACTCACCTTGTTTCAGACGTCGTCCTCGTGGACTATTTCGTAAAAACCGTAAACAAAGTCCCTCCGTTCTCCCCCTAGCTCCTCCTGAATGTCTCCTGAGCTCCGCCAGCAGCCCGCCGGTACAGTCCGTTAACCTCCCCGGCCGTTGGTTCGAGTCCCGGACAGGAACACCAACATCACATCGTGTCCCGGTGGTCACCAAACAAAAACTCTTCCCCTCTCCGCCTCTTAGCCTAGCCATCGATCATCTGGAAGCCCTACTGGGGGCTTCATCTTCCACCTCCGCCTCATCCCCCATTCATTCCCTGCACTGCCACTTACACGTTAACCCCCCACCCCCGCAGGCTACATTTATGTCTCATCTGGAGGATTTGTTTCCTTTAAAATGTATAAAAGCCTTTGATAAAGGGTGTACTTTAGAAATGCTTCAACTATGCACTCAACATTAGAATTTCAATAAGAATCCTTATAAATGTTTAAGAGCTATAGTTGAAGTGCTCAGGGCCGGCCCTGACCAATTTGCCGCCCTAAGCAAGATTTTAGCTGGCGCCCCCCCCATCCCAAAATGCAGACACTCACTATGATTTGCGTATGTATGCACGGTTGTGGCATCACCAAAACAGAAAGATATGGACACAAGCTGTGTGCAAATGTATTTAGTATCCTATCCATTTGAGCAAGATTTAAGTGGGGGGTGGACCTCACCTCCTCTAGGGGGGTCCGGGGGCATGCTCCCCCGGAAGATTTTTTTTTAAAATATTGAAGTTAAAAGCATCAATCTGCTGCACTTTGAGAGCAACATTAAGAGATCTATGGATACATCTCTCAACACCCATATGAAACAGAACTGGAAGCAGATTTTCTTTTATGGATATTTTACAAATCACTCCCCTTTTAAACTGTATTCTTGTTTATTAATAACAACTTTATTTTACTGTCATATAGTATTTTATACTATAAGAGAATAGATGAAAATCTATTCTCTTATTTTTTTATAGCTATAATGATCATATAAAGGTGTGCCTTTACCTCACTGAGCTGAGGTTATCAGAGCCTCTCAGTCTTTCAGGAGAGAGCTCTCTAAA
>NW_011336686.1:4219-4513 GCF_000735185.1 Notothenia coriiceps | reverse complement strand
TATGAGAGAGGTTCCAGGTAGAATTGAGGCGAATATTTGTAATGTTCAGAGGTTGTTGTGTTTAATATTCATGACAATATTTGTCATTGTTCAAATGATAATAAACATTAGCATAAAGCATATTTGTCCACTCATATGTTGATAAGAGTATTAAAAACTTGAAAAATATTCCTCTAAGGTACATTTAGAACAGATAAAAAATGTGCGATTAATTTGCGATTAATCGCGATTAACTATGGACAATCATGCGATTAATCGCGATTAAATATTTTAATCGACTGACAGCCCTAGTTT
>NW_011336686.1:0-3097 GCF_000735185.1 Notothenia coriiceps | reverse complement strand
TTATGTCTTAACCAACCACCGCAAACGCACGACCACCGACGCCCACGCACCGCCACATCCTCTGTAGACACCCTACCTTGCACCTGATACACCCGTTGATTCGTATAAAACGAGTGCCTCGCGAGACCTGGTACGTTAGTACAACGCGCGTGATAGGCACGACTCCAACGACTGAAAAGCATGTTACGGGTGTCAAGCCCGTGGACGGTTATTTCAGTTACGAGACGCGTCAAACACCGTTTAAAGCGGGAGACAAAAGTAAATTTGTGGGCGAATTAGGCATCCGCGTCGATTGATCGTGGTTCTCGATTTTCTGTTTGTGGATCCAGAGAGAGAGCGAGCGAGCGGTTGTGTATGTGTGTGGAGAGGCGGAGGGTTATTGGTCAGTCTATGAGAGAGGTTCCAGGTAGAATTGAGGCGAATATTTGTAATGTTCAGAGGTTGTTGTGTTTAATATTCATGACAATATTTGTCATTGTTCAAATGATAATAAACATTAGCATAAAGCATATTTGTCCACTCATATGTTGATAAGAGTATTAAAAACTTGAAAAATATTCCTCTAAGGTACATTTAGAACAGATAAAAAATGTGCGATTAATTTGCGATTAATCGCGATTAACTATGGACAATCATGCGATTAATCGCGATTAAATATTTTAATCGACTGACAGCCCTAGTTTTTATATTTGCATCGTTTTTGAAACTGCAGCGCGTTTCTCTTAATGTAAGTGTTTTGGGCCGTTGTGGCGCGTTTGCACGTGTCGGCCCCCGTAGAAGGTTGGACAATAAACAGCAGGGGGAAAAAATAAAAGCTATGTCTTTGAGCATCTTCCATATTTACAATATACTTTCTGAGCCACATATTCTAAATCATGAACATGGTAAATCAAAACAATCATGTTACTATTGATTGTTAAATGCCCTGAATATTCAGACTTTTCAACATGTTTTCAAAGATTTTGTATTTTGTATTCAAGTTATCTCAAACGGTGCATTTCTCCCAGTAGATAATCAGACGCATCTCTACTGTTATTTTTAATAAACTGACTGCGTCTCTATGTTAATGTGAAATTAGTTTGTTTGCGTTTGTAATGAACAAAGAAGCGATACTTTTCCATAAATCTAATGAACTAATGATTTATTTTTCAGCACATACCCCAGAGATTTGCTCTCATAGGGCTTGTTACATAATATGTAAATGGGGATCTAAGTTTCTCCTTGGAAAAACTCATTAGCGACTTTCATTATAATGAGCACAGGGGAAAGTGTGTTAAAAACAGCAACATTAATATGGATTGAGTGACAGATTGACAGAGAGATTTATGGTGCAATGAATGATTAATATACCACATGCAGTTATTAGTGTTCATATTGTATTAGGTTTTGTCTTTAAACTATGGTTCTACTGTAATCTCTTTAATTATTTGTTATTTCTGCTGTTGTCATTATGCATATATACAGACAATACTAAGTCATGTTAATAAAAAAATAAAAAGACATCTGCAGCAGTATCAGTTTCTCTGGATATCCTGTTTATCGGTATGTTTTGGAGTAAAATGAATTTTTACTTTATTCTACAAACTACTGACAACATTTCTCTGTGTTGGAATACAGATCATAGACTGTATATATAAATGGACGTAGTGTCCGTGACGTCACCCATAGGATTCTGCAGAGTTGCAGAGAAGCCCTTAGTAGGCGGAGTCGGCCACTAACGGCTCGACAGCGACGTCAGAGTCTAATCCCGCCTGCTCCAAATAAGGGCAATATGGATACTTTGTGTTGTTGTTCTTGTTTAACTAATATAAAATAGTTTTACTTACCCTTAATAGAAGTTTATTTGTGTCGACAAATCTTCTTTTACATGTTATAACATGTCTAGTCTTTTTATGGTGGTTAGAATTTAGAGATGTAGCAGATGTACACGACCGTCGGTAAGATAAGGTCATAGACCTTAGGTTGGATGACCGTTTGAGACACTTTCGGCCCTGCGGTTATGCCTTCAGTTTGTGTGCTGTCAGGTATGTACAGCGATGCTAGCATCTGCGTCTTTCCCCCTCGTAATAGGGATTGGGGTAACAAATTGTTAGGGTAAAAGAGTCGTCTTTTTTTGTACAGATGGGTACCTAGTTATTTATACTAATAGTATATCTTTAAGGTGTAAGTATAATACTTATACCTCACTTACAAAAGATTGTGCTGGGAAAATAATGTATCAAATTCAAAAACGTATTTAATCGACGTCTGTTACATTTCGGAGTGACGAGTCGTTGTCAGTTGACAGGTGAGGAAATCGATGGTTGGTCTCCGATGTTGAAAATCAATCAGTATCATGCATGACACTGGGAATCGGAAATCGGCCACAGCCACTAACACGAGAAATATACCTTATAAAATGTTTAATGGGGGGGTTCCCTGGTTAATTTTACAAGAACACGCGAACTTAATGTATTGTCTTGTAGGTTCTTCAGATTTTCTATTAGTAATATGTAAATTAGGAAGGTCCCAACATCAACGTAACCATCAAATCGAAAATGAATAATCGGTCGATTCCTGCATTGGGAAATATGTATGTATTTAAAATCAATACTAATTCGGAACCCATCGAATATAACCGATACTGCTGGGTATTACGATTTGCTCGGTTAATTTATCCCCTCGGGTTAACGGGTCACCTACAGGCAGCCCTCATTACCTGAGTCCCGCGATCGAGGGTGGCCGCAGTGCCTCGATTGGGTGGCGAGGCATCCAGGCCCTCTACCTAGGCAGTAAAATTGACCTCTAGTTCCTACGTCGCTTGCGTCTGAACCAAGCGGAACTACAGTCATAATCGATTTATTTAATACCACTTGTTCGAATAATTTCATTGTGTGTTAAAAGCGATACATAGCCATGATAAAAGATATGCACACTTACTGTTCGTAATTTTATTTGTTTTATATCGATAAGAGAACGTCTAACAGAGTAAACTAATACTTACATTGCAAATATATACCTTGATGTGCATCGTCATTGGAACCATACGTACTAAAGTACATCGAATCGAGAATCGGACTGATCGAGCAAATAAGGTCGCTCGTCGTCCAGGGGGAGC
>NW_011336685.1:0-230 GCF_000735185.1 Notothenia coriiceps | reverse complement strand
TCGGGAGAAATGTGGGAGAAATATGACCCCGAGAGGAAACCGGGAGAGGGCAATGAAATCGGGAGTCTCCCGCGAAAATCGGGAGGGTTGACAAGTATGCTCCTCGACCGTTAGCGCCAGTCAAAACATACCGCTTTGTTTCAACCACTGCCGTCTCGCCGTCCCCCCGTGTCCCGCCCTCTCTGTCTGTCTGTGTCTGTTTCAGTTTCGCCAGCAAGACTGCTGGTAGA
>NW_011336684.1:0-807 GCF_000735185.1 Notothenia coriiceps | reverse complement strand
AAATAAATCAATATGAGCACACATTGTCTCACAATCAAAAAACATCTCCTTAAAACAACAGCCATGTGTACAGTCCACTGTCCACTGTCCATACAAAGACCCAGATGCCTCAACTGGCCATGTCCAAATCTGTTTTTCGAAGTTTTCGAGCAAGGAACACCAACATGTTTGCATTGTCGGGCAAATGCATCTTTGATTGTAAACTGTCGGGAAGGTGGGGGCTCTCCATCTCCAGCTGCCGTGTTTGCTACCAGCTGGGAAAACGGAATGGAGTGGTTGTGTTTTAGATGTAGTTTAAAATGCGTGGTATTGCCTGCTTTTGTCGCAACCTTTTTTAAACAAATGCGCTCCTAGCTAAAATGCTGGTCACATCCTTATGTAAACAAACACGCATGTAAACGGCAATTTATCAAGCTCAGAAAAGTTATCGAGTCCATTTTTATTTATCGTACGATAAGTCAATTTATCGATTATCGCGAAAGGCCTATAATTGTAATACTTTTTGTTCAGGTACATACTCGTTTTAATTCCCACTTTATTTATTTGCCACTCTTTTTCTTTATGGTCTCCAGTTAATATACCCTCGTTCTCTCCTTACTCGTCCAGACCAAACCCACGCCCCTGGAACTTTGTATATTCCCAGCAATCCTGTAGTATTCTGTTTGTGATATTTCCCTCTCCACTTCCTTGTAGCCTGACCCAGTATTTCAGAGCTAAGTTTCTCTCTTCTGATCTCCAAGGGCGTCTCTCCTGCTTCTATCAAAACTGCATTAATAGGGGATGACTTTATTGCTCCAACACACAGCC
>NW_011336683.1:1575-18694 GCF_000735185.1 Notothenia coriiceps | reverse complement strand
TTACAAAGTAACGCGTTACTGTAACGCAACTACTTTTGTGGTAACTAATAGCGTTACTAGTTACCTATTCCCATTAAGCAACGCCGTTATAGTTACTGTGATTTAAATGGGTGCATTACTCACATTATGTTATGGAACTGAACCAAATCTCCCTGCGGATGTAACTTACAGGCGAATACAGCGATGTCCTCTCACAGCACCATGGAAAAGTGAAAGTAACCAGAGAGGAGTGATGATTGGTTAACGCGAGGTAACATTTCAGGGTAAGCCAATCAGAGACAGAGTTGGGGGCGAAAATACACAAACACTTGCTAATGCTAACACACACGGCAACGCTCACCACCAGCACACACACACACACACACACACAATGGCAGATGCAAGTATCAGCGAGAGCAGCAGCGCATTTGCAACTTGGAAATATAACCACTATTTTCAATTTGTGGGGATAAAGGACGCAAAAGATCTTACGGTAAAATGTAAACTGTGTGCAGGACAGAAAACATTGTCCACATCGAATAACATCAATGCCAATCTCCTGAAGCACCTAACTAATGTACATGGGACTATAAAACTAGTCGCCAAAGACCCCACCGTCTCAACCAATGTCTAAACATATCTTTTGTGTTTTATTGTTCCACTACATTTCATAATGATAATTGCTACAATGATGGGGAGTTGTCTTTTCTCTTACTGTGCCACAGAACAACACAAACACTCGTATTTGTATTGTTATTATTTTTAAAGTAAAGTAAAGTAACTTGTTACTAGTTACTTTTATAATTTAGTAACTAATAAAGTAACTAGTTTTTTGAGGGCAGTAACTATAACTATTACTAGTTACTTTTTAAAAGTAACTTGCTCAACACTGCTGAAAACACACAGAACCTTTAACAGAACATGTCAAGAATAGAAAATGCTCTAAGATTGTTGTCACTTTATTGTTTTCACATTGATATACACTGAAACTGTTACCTCCTAAGCTCTCTGATTGCAGCGATGACACCCGAGAAGTCTTCGGGTCGTGGAGGAAACGCTTTGAGAAAGCCACATAAGTCAAACGTTCTGCCAGTCCAGGAAGTGGTTTTATTTTTCATGTTCAGTGTTTGTGTCATGTTATCATCTGCAGTGGAGGAAATGTCACAAACACGGACACTGTTTCCATCTGATAACTAAACGTAAGTGTTATTTAACAACATGTGGAGGCTAGAGCCCAGTGTAAAAATACTGTAATGTAAGACAGCACAGTGGAAGAAGTATTTATATGTTTTTTCTTCAGTAAAAGTATCAATGTCACACACACTGTACAAACACTACAAGTAACATGATTTTAGTGAAGAGAATAAAAACACAAGTATTAGAAGTACTCATCATAAAGAATGACCCCTTTTAAAAATGTTTAATAATATATATTATATTATGATCTCATTTAAAATGTTCCATGTTTCTTCTGAAATATAATGAAGTAGGAGTATAAAGAAGCTTAAATTGAAATAGTTAAGCACAGTGGAGTTGCTTTCAAGTTGCATACTTTTTATAGTTTTTGTATTTTTCTCAAACAGTCATTTTAAAAGTTCTGAATTTATTTTTGATAAATATATTTCTCGCCATTTTTTTTCAACTCAACAAGGCAATTACTAATTTACCCCCCAGTCTACGAATTCATTTATTGTGCATTTGAGTACTATGAAAAGTACTCTATATATAAAAAGTATTATCACCATTAATATAATAAAATAAAACTATGACTGATAAGGTAATACTGACATTATATAGTAAAAAGCGTAAATAAATATAAAACAATTATTATCATACTAAAAAATATTAAGTAGAGGTTACAAAGCTGCTAATGAGAGAGCAGTTTATTATTTATATGAATACTTTGAAGTGGGCTTATTCCATTTCTTTAAAAGGGAAATCTGGAGCTGTGTGTTGGAAAGAAAGCCGGTTTGTTTATTATGTCCTCAAATCCAGTCTTCACCACCTACTTTACGTCACTGTTCACATACCTTTACTCCTTTTTCTCCCTGAAATAAAGAAAAGACAGATATTAAGTAGAGGTATTGTTTGCATCTGATTATACTGGTGCACAGAGTGTTTAGAGTTTCTACCTTCTGTCCTCCGCCCTGAGAGGAGGAGGAGGAGGACCCGGAGGAGGACCCAGAGGAGGAGGACTTCCCCTTCGGCCCTGCGGGGCCAAGGTCCCCCGTTAAGCCCTGGTCCCCTCTGTCTCCTTTCTCCCCTTTAGAACCGGCGGTACCTGAAGGAGGCGTGAGAGAAACTGGTTAGGAACGACTGGGTTTTAAAGCCATGCTTTAATATACATCATGCACTCCACTCCACTTGCAAATGCATTCTGGGAACCAAAGCAAAACACGCATACTGACCGCACTTTTTATGCACTCAAAACATATTATTATATTTTTGACAGGAATATCTGACTTTATATAGAACCACACACAGTTTGTGCAAGTGAGATATGTGCAAAATTGACTTTATTGCCTGTTTGTGAAATGTTAACCATTCCATCAGTTAAAGCCAAAGGAGAATGAATACATTAAATCCTTAAAATGAAACATTTGTATTGGGATATTTCTCTAGTCATCAGGCATGTATTTTCCTCTGACTGTGCATACATCAGGTCGTACCACTGATGATCAGCACATTCATTACTACCACCACCAAACTGCATAATGTACCCTTTATTCTTTAAGGAAAAACCCCAATTATTACTTTAAACTTTAAAGAGTGCACGGAAACACCACAAGCACACTTATACAGATCTGATGTTTTGAAATGATGTGAGATAAGGTGATAATGAAGAACAGAGCATGAGTTTCTACTCAGTGCTTTTTCTCCATCTAGTGGACACATGTAGGTACAGCAGTGCTGCAGTTAGTTTTTCCGTCAAAGGCCGTCAAAACATAAGATTGCAGTTCATCAAATTACCCACAAAGAGAGGTGTAGAATTTGACCGCTTCCACTGAAGCCTGAGGAATGTGGAACAACCTAAATAAAATAAATCCTCCTCCACCATCATCATGCTCTCAGCTCCAACATGACACAAAGTACAGATCGCTCATTCTACACTGTGATAGGATGGCCGCATGTTGATTAGGACATGCATTACTGCCAGCCCCAACACGGTCCTTTTGCCCCCAGAGACCCACCTCTTGGACCAGGTGTTCCGGGCCGGCTGTTACCAACATCCGGCTGCTGATACCTGACATCTAAAGTCATAAAAACACAACTTGAATGTGATGTCTCGGTAATGTCTACCATAATTTATTCAAAAAGTGACGGGAGAGTTAAGTATCTATTTCAGATCTTTACCCTTGAGGTTGGACAGAGACAGGCAGTTTCATTAGCATTCCTGAAAAGTCGTTCATTAAAGCCTTACCGGCGCTCAATATGCAAAACTGCTAAAGAGATGACTGGGTTTGAGATTTCCTGTACACCTATATTAACTGGGACCAAACTGACATATCTTCAAATTGGCCTTAATTGCTTACAATAAATGTATTAGTTTAGTATAAAAAAGTGTGCAAATGATTGCCCTATATCCATGTGGCTTTAGGGAATTTCCATGTACAAAAATTTATCAAATTCAACGTCCAAATCACATCTCTTTGATAAACACCAGTCTGGCTTTACATAGAATCTATCCCTCAGCCTGTAGTGGGTTGAAGACCTTAATATTGTCTTTGTTCTGTTTTTTTTTATCACCTACACGTACATGTATTGTCTCTTGTAAACTGTTTTATGTTCGAAAATAATCAATGAATAAAGTATTTATCTGCTAATTGGGGCAAGTTTAAAGCTACTAATCTTCTCTCTTAAAGGTCACCTATTATGCAAAATCCACTTTTTCCTATCTTTTAAACATAAATATGTGTCTATTCTGTGTAAACAGATTCTGAAAGTTTCAAGAACAAAAACCCCCACTCTTTAAAAACCTGTCCGAAAATGAGCTGATCAGATTTTGTCACAATGTTTTTTTGGGATGTGTAACCATCAGCCAATCACCAACCAAGGTAACACCCCCCAACTTCTTATCACCTGAATCTCCTCCTAGAGCACCATTGTGTTTTTTTAACCAATCACTTCTTAGAGGGGCGTGGCCCGCAGCAGCTCATTAGCATTTAAAGCTACAGACACGGAATAAGAACTTTTGGAACAGGGCTGAAACAGAGGGGATTATGGGATGCTGCAATGATCTGTTTGGTATTTGGAGCCAAACACTTCAGAGAAATGTTCTGTATATATCTGAGACCTATAATATACTGTTGAAAAAGAGTATAATAGGGGACCTTTAAATCACTAAAAATAACTTCCTTAACTATCCACCAGGGGGAGCTAAAGAGCTTAACATGTGAGAAGTATGTTGTAGCTGCTCCCCCCGTCAGGTCCCGACAGGTAGTGATCTACCTTTTTTTTGGCAGTGTCTGCTGTATGATTAAAACCTTCCATTACACTTCTCCACAGTGTGAGTGTCATGTTGGCAGTCACACACTGCACATGTTGATGGCAATGAAGAGCTTTTACCTGGTTCTCTGAGTCTGTTCCCCTCTGAGGGAATCAGAGGGGGGGCAGGTACCGGCCGCAAGGGACGAGGAGTGGTCTGGAAACAGAAGACAATATAATAGTTTCAAATATCTGCAGCATACACTCCCTATTATCAGAAGTATTCAGATTATATATGTACTATGGGTGTCATTGCTCTTATTTCAGGTGAACTCAAGCTGCCACTAAAACTTTGAAATACCAATATTTTATCAACTTGTAACTTAATATTCAACATATTTGCTAAACATTATCCTTCATTATTCTCATAGGAGAGTATTTAAAAACACATACACTGCCTTTACACTCAACTTGATCGTGCAACCAGGCTCAAATGTATCCAAAGTTTATGAAACAAGTTCTAAAATAACTAAAATGTTGGAACTGGCTGGTTATGTGCTCGCAGTTACATGAAAGGTGTGTTGGGAATCCTCCCAGCATGCACTATGGCGAGATGAATTGACATAATTCTCATGTTATGCGTGTGTCTTCATAATAAGGGATATATATTAAAAGAACAAACAGTTTAACAAGATTCTGATGCAATATATTACAAAAGAATTGGGGTATAAAACCAGCTGTTCACTGTCTGTCTGTCACATTACAAAACACAAATGTATTTACACACATTCATATAAATAAATAACCTGTAAGTATTGTATCAAGTAGACATTTCATTTAAATGACTTTACTGACCTTCACAGTGCGTCCTGTCTGTCTCCGCTCGCCGTCACCGCTGCCGAAGTCACCAGAGGCCTGCGAGACAAAGAGAAGGGAAAAAAGTGACACAAATGCCTTTTTCAAAGAATTTGACAGAAATAATTAAAAAGCGAAACACTCACAGCGTCAGAGTCGTCCTCGTCGTCACACAAACGCTCCGCTGCACGAGGGTCCCCCACCACTTTCAGATCTAGAATCACACCCTAGAAAAAACACACACACATGCTAAATGCATTTTTATCTACAGTGACTCATTGTTTGCAGTCATGCTTTCTCTATAAGCTGCAAAGAGATGGAAAATATGTGAAATGACTCATGCAGAGCTATGTGAATGACCTTCTTAAATCCTCAACCAGCGGCCATTCTCTGGATATTTAACACGATGCACACTGTGAAGACTTTATGATGCATACAAAGTGAGAATACTCAGCCTTGGAGACCAGTGTATGTCCTTTAAAGAGTGTTTTGTGCTTCATGTTGGCCAGTTTAAGTTCTTCACAAATCATAGTCATTTCTTCTCCCCTTTAAAGGCCATGTGAGTGTCCCATGTGGTCACTGAAGGGGTGCCAGCAGAAAGGTCAGAGGTCAAAAAGGTGGTAGGGTCATGTGATAGATTTACAAGAGGAGTGTTCATTCTGCCCTTCCTGTTGCCTATGACCCAGCACACCTGCAGCGAGATGCCACTGGGAGATATTAAAGAGGAGAAGAGGTCTCACACACACACGCACACACACACCTGCTCTTTCAGCACATAGTGAATTATTCTGACTTTTCCCAGTCTCAAGGGTGACATTTGGATGAGGATGTGATGAGCAAACATCTCATCAGCACTTGAGCATTTCCTCTGCTGGCACCCTGGAGTTTAGGGTAAAAGAAAATGGACTTCTCTTCCAAACTCTCGTGTGCAAATTAGGTGCATCTCCAAAATACAGATTTTATAGTCGGTAAAAGTTAGTCCTGCAATCCAGTTACACAGCACATGTTGTTTATTCTTTGTTGAATATGCTCCAATTCTGAATGGGAATCATCCAAAGTCACTTTTAAGACAGGATAAAAAAAATTGAAAGTGGCTCCACCAAACGCAGCTGAGAATTGCAGCCTTGTTTTGTCCAAATGTGGAAGGTAAACACGATAAGCTCCTAGAGTCTGGGAACAACATTTCCCACATTAAGATCCGACAGTCTGTAAACACAAGATAAATCAAACAACACTGAAGGACACATGGAACTCAAATATGTTGGAGCTTCTCCGGCTTATTACTTTCAGGAAATAAAGATTTGTTGAAGAGTTCAGGGAAATGTAAAACCTCTCTTGAGAAGCTGATATTCTGGATAACAGTCTCATAAATGACTTGCCTCCTTGGGCTGGGGGTAAATCATTATTATATGTTCTGTGAATGATCTTCTTAAAATCTTTCACCAGGGGGCTTATAGTGGCTGTTAAACATAAAACCATTTGAAGTCAAGGTGGGCATCATGAGGCTAAATGGTGAGAATATTCTTGATGAGAAACCTCTTTATGTCCTTAAAGAAGTTTTATTTTGGTTAGGGTTTTGGAGTTCTATCCCATGTTAACTTCTTCTCCACTACTTTTTTTCCCTAAGATTACCTTGAACTTGTCGGCGTCGGCCCCCCCCGCCTGCCCCACAAAGATCCCGGCCCCCGGGTCCAGCTCCATGGGGTCGGGGGAGCGCTCGAACTTGACCACCTGGGGCTCCGAGTCGCAGCCCTGGTAGAAAGTGACCTGCTCGTCGAAGACGGACAGCGAGAAGCGGCTCCAGGTCTCCACCAGGCTGGGCACCTCGAAGCTGGCGGCCTCGTACGAAGCCTCCGAGCCGGGCTCGGTGTAGAAGAACTGCACCCTCTGGCGGCCATTCTGCACCGCGCTCAGCTTCACGCCCACGTACATGATCTTCTGAGGCCCGTCGGTGATGGAGAACAGCACCGAGGCGTCGGGGGAGGTGGGCTTGATGTGGAAGACGAGGGAGAAGTGGCGGTGGAAGGGGTTCGGGATGTGGGCCAGAGCCGGCTGGCCCGACACTGACGCCCGGTTGAAGATGAAGCCCCGCTCCCCCCTGGGTCCAGTCATCCTGGGGATCTCATCCGGAGGGGGGTCTCCGATCAGCTGCAGCAAAGAGACGCCGCTCTCCGCTGGAGGAAGGAGGAATGGGAAAAGATTTTGAGACATTAGGTGGAAAGATATAAAAAATAAAAGAGGTTTCTTTAAAGGAATTAGTAAAGAGCAATAAAATGGCAAATATGAGATTTTAAAAAAAAGGGACGACCCTTTTAAGTAAAATGTAACTTATTTGGTGGGCTCTCCAAAAATCCTTTCAATATGGCACGTATTGTGCTATATTTCACCCAAATATTTAAAATATGTGTCCAAAAAAGTATATTTTCTAGAGTTTATATAGAGTTTACTATGTGCACTTGAACAAAACATGAGTACCAAAGACAGGGTCAGTTTAAAGCACAGAAATGATCAGCAATCACACGTTCTTTGGAGAGAAAAATGTTAAAATATAGAAGGTATTAACAGTCTATAAGAAAATATTGTAGATATCCAGGAGCTATAATTGAAAAAAAGTCATTTCTTCTCATGTTTTTACAGGTTTTAGGAGAAAATGCAGGTTATGACATGTTAAAACTTGTTAAATGTGACAGATTTTAACAGCAGGAAGCAGGATAAGTTAAGAAACCATCACAGATCTACTGATTCGTGACGGGTGCCCCTGCATCAACAAACACTAAACCACAGTGACCCTGCAGGTCAGACCCTAACCACACAGCAGTGGTCAGTGCGCTGTGAAGAGGTAAAAGTGCCCGAAACTAAGTGCTATTGAGATTCAAGTTCCATGCCAGTGTCTGTGAGACTTGGGGGGGGGGGATTCATGGAAAAACTGCTGATGTTTCAGTTCCCATACAGTCAAACGGCCCCAGAGACAGACAGATAATATTCTCATAAATCTCCATCACCAGGGAGGAAGCCTTTCCTCCCGGCGGACACTTCCACTCCTGGGGGGGGCCTGTCAGCGCAGATTCACGAGAGACAACGTGTGCTTTAAAGGGTCACAGATCAGGGGGGGTTCCCGAAGTTTATTAATGATGTAAATATAGATAGAGTTAACTGTTTAAGTAAAAAAAAAACTAGAGGAAGCTGTAACTCTGACAAAGAGGAGATGGGAGAAATGAAAACATCATAATGGCTGTTCACAGCAGTTTGAGTACAGAAAATAAAAACATTTTGTTGCTAAATTTGGCTGAAAAGGAGAATTAGAAGCCAGACTTTGAATTACAACCTATAGCTATGTTTCAATACTGATTAATCTGCACAGTATTTTCTCATTTAAAATATTGTTTTAGACTAAAAGTGTCAGAAAATAGGCACAATTTCCCACCTTGGCTTCAAACTGCTTGTTTTGTCTGACTAACAGTAGAAAATGCATATTAAAATGATGATTACATTCGGTAAAGAAAAAGGAAGGAATTCTAAAAATGTAGAGCCATTTCCATACAAATAAAATGTGAAACTACTCATTGATTTTGAACAATTTTCTCTGTCGACTTCTTCATTATTTTAGCCCTGAAGTGAGAGAAAACTATCAGAAAAAGAAATGGAACATTGTTCAAAATGATAACTGACTGAGCTTTCTGTTCCTTTTACTTTATATTTCCTCTAAAGTTTTAAATGAGTGTTTGGACAGGATATTGCGTCATCCTTCTGGCAGTTACCTAACCTCAGAAATGTTCTGACACCTTCTCACCTGCTGAGAGGAAACACTCCAGCATGGAAAGTTATTCGGGGGACAATCAGCTCATAACACACTGCACATCTGAACCCGCTAACCTAGCGCTGGCAGGGAGTAAAACACATGTTCTCTCACACACACACTTTTGTGCACAGTCCTAAGCCTGTGAGATTTGGTCCAATTGGAGCAGGTCTCGCCGGGTGGTCAGCTTCCCACTGTGGGCACCTGCTATTGGTTAATCTCAGAGACACAGCTGCTGCAGCTGCTGGGTAACATTATGAAATAAAAAGTTTGATTTCTGACAAAAAAGGGAAATTTCCTCTTCTGCAGCAGCATGTGAAATGTGGTGTTGTGGTTTTATTCAAGATCCTGTTTCACTTCACATCTGGAAGCAAAGTATTCTATCCAACATCTATGCAGGCTTTTCTAATATCAGGGTTACAATCTTGGTCTCAGGCTCTATATTTGTCCTGTGAACCAAAACATGCAAAAGCAAGCAAAGAAGACCAACTAATCTGAAGCCATTTCTCCAAATAATCTCACCCATTTGGGCCAATTATAATAAAATAAACAAAAAGACCACCATTATTATGTATTAGTCCAGCTGTTAATGCTACAACATTTACTTTTTTAGACACAAGGGTGCCTCCATCCTTATGTTTACTGACTGTTCCTGCAGCAACAGCCCATTAACTCTTACTTCATGTAAGTGATCAGCTGTTTCTCTCACTTGGCTGCCCTCCAGAGGACGCCTGACGTGTGAACCTTGCCTCCGAAACAACCAGTTAACCCTGCTGATGGCTCCCGTCTCCGCCCTTTTGCACCCAGAGGAACAACATGCAGCAGGCATGGGCACATAAAAATGACCTCATGTATTCTGTTTCACAGGATTGATTTAAGTGCCATGTCTCTGTTTTCCAACTTTAACCCCCCCGGAGAAATCCAATGCCTGTTTAACCGTGTGAAGACGTTGCCAGTGGAGAGAGCCACAGACAGATGGAGGCAGAGGGAGGAAATGAGTGTCAGATGTCCATGGGAAAGAGGACCATGAGGGACTCCAGGGTGAAGCACACAAGCTGACTCTGTCCCAGAAGTCTGCACGGACACTACAGGCCAGTGGAAACAGGCTGAAATGTCATTGTGAGGCTGATGGACTCCTCCAGAGGCGTAGGAGTGCATCATCAGGGGGGGAAACATAAACACACAAAAAAGAGGTACAAAAAAGACCTGCCGACAAGAGTTTGTATCCCACTTTTAATGGTCCCAAGACATTGCCCCCAGATTTAAGAGTGTAAAGTTTCATTTAGCCATTTTTTTCAGGCATGATCGACTATTTTCAGTCCTGTGTTTGGTTTAGGTTCAGGCTAAACAAAGCAAAATTGTAGTTATAAGTGGAAAATAAGTTCAAATAGACCTGCAATGACGAATCAATTACTTGTGAACGTTTAAATACATTAGCAACTAGTGCTGCTGTGAGTGTATTGCTGATATATTGACTATGTGTTAACTAAATCTGAAGATGTCATCTAAAAACAAATATGCCAGAAACATGCATACGGAATAGAAAGTGCTTAGTAACAACATAAATATTGGATTGGTGGCAACAGAACTCGTCATCAAAGGTCTTCCAGCTCCATTGCAATCAAAAATGTCTGTATGTTCAAACTCAAAACCCTTTCATTCCTGCTCAATAACTACACAAAAGTATTCTTATTATTCTACAGTATGAGCTATAGGTTTGTTTTGTTGCATGCCAAAGGTTGAAGAAAATTAGACCATTATTAAATCATGCCTCATCCAGAGCAGCACACTGCAGCCCATAAAAGGAAAAGTAAGCGGAGAAACAACAAGGTAATTCAATCGACTAATATGCAAGGAATCTGAGTCCTTTAAACACTTCAGGCAGCCTACATCTCCACCTCAGAACTAGGGCTGCAACTAACATTTCATAATATTGATAGAAAATGTCAGAAAAGAGTACAAACATTTCTGTATATTAAGTCCTAAATGTCTTGTTTTGCCCAAATATACTCATTATAATATGAATTAAATCACAGAAAACAGCATTTTCTGACATTTCTGCATGAAAAATTAGTAATCTATGAATATTAGTCGACTAATAGTTGCTTAAGAAACCTAATTCTGTACCCTCTCAGTCACAATGTTATCAGTCCCAGTTGTAGTATACTCTCTGGGGACAGAAGCAACTGGACTTCACACGTCTGAAGAAAGATTGGCTTCAGTTAGCGCTTCAGACGGAGGCGGCACAGCTGTGACATGTAGGGCCTCCGTCAGACTTTAATCCGTGTTAGAGTAAACTGTGAGCTGAGAGCAAATTAAAGCTGACTGATGGGGGATCAGCGAGGGGCTCGGATGACATCAGCTGGATTTCTTTTAAGTCCAGCATTTCTGAAGATTTGAAATAGTGTGGTGTCTTGGATGCAGTCCAAATGAAATGTTGTTTCTGTGTGAAGGATGTATTTGGGCAGAGGGGGGAAATGTTTGAACAGGTACCAACAACCATCAGCACTACTGGAATGTGTGCATACTCAAACATCGGACCATACGATTCCAATGCTTCTGAAACTATAGTTGCAGACACAAATAAGCTCCAGAGACAAACACAAATCCTGTCTTTAGTCTCAAGCTCCAAAAACGTTTGATCGTACTCTTTGTACACTGAAGTGTTTTCGTTCTAAAGAAATCAGACATCTTAAGAAAATATCCTGGCTTTTTTGCAGAGCTGCATAAGAAGATCGATACAATTTCATGCATCTATGTTAAATATGAAGGTAAAACCAGCAGATAGGTAGCTTAGCTTAGCATAAAGACTGAAAACAAGGGGAAACAGCTAGCCTCTGAAAGTCATGAAATGGAGAAAGAAAATCAACCCTAATGAAAACTTAATGAAAAAGATAATTTGCACACTCAAACCTGTGCAAAGATATTTTTAATAAGCACATTTTCCATCAAAGACCTTCTTCAAAGCTTTTGACATCTTAACAAAGTGTAGTCGCTAAGCACAAACTTCTTCACAGCCACAAAAGACATGCAACATTTTAACAAGCTGACCACCATGACCAAAAAAACTGACTTATGTTTGTAGAAATGAATGCTTTTTACTTTAAGTACTGCTTTACTTTTCTCACATACTGTTTTCCATTCTGGCAGCTGTTTCTAAGGCTGCAGGCACCAGCTCACCACTAACTATCAAACGGGAAGTGCCCAAATTAGCGACACATAAATGCAAATGGGTCCAATATGGAGCTTAAAGCGATTAAAGTGTTTTTGAATCACTTTCCCAAAAGAACGGGTAATTCCCGCTGTTAAAAAATCTTCTTTCATTCTTTGTCTCTGCTCTGCTTCAAATGCTCGGCGGAACTCTTAATTATCACCCGTCAAGTGTTTCTGGTTAGAGAGGGTAGGCGAATGCCCCGTGACCTGTGACCTCTGGCGGAGACTTCGTGCCGCCCAGTCTCATCCCGGTCACAAGGCCCTCTTGTTATTTACAGCGACACCATTGGCCTTTCTTCCAAACCGAAGCACACAATCGCCACACTCTTTCATCGGGAGCGACCATTTTCCCACCCACAGCCGCCATCATAAATGCCATCCGCTGCCCATCCTCCCGCCCCCCCACAGATGGTCCAATTGTTTCCCCTCTCTGTGTGACTCCAGAGAAGCATTCACCTCATAAATCCATGCAGAAATCCACGCCAGCTGATCAGAAAATGTTCAAATATGATAAGCAGATAAGCCAGGGCAGAAAAACGGGTTATTGTTCCAACCCATTTCTCAAATTCTTATGAAGAATAAAGAATAAAGACATTTATAGCAATTGACGTCATGAAGAAGTGACCATTATTTACAATATATAGAATTTATATGGCGCATTTCCACTACAGCGCGGAGCGTGGTTTAAGCGTGCCGTGCCCGGCCTGTTTTTGGTTGCGTTTCCACTAGGCGTTGTTCCGGCTAGCGGGTACTTTTTCACCGTTTTCTGGCTCTCCAAAATCAAGGTTCTTTCCGGGCCAACAACCGGGCTGAGTATGCTAAACTAGTGAGAGAATCGCTGGCAAGGGGGCTACAACTACAACAAGATGAACATATTTGACCGTGATTTAGTTGTAATACACGTTTCAAAATGATGCCGAAGTAACACCATACTGATACCGGTTAGTAAAAACCATGAATTAATGCTTTGACAAGTCTGCAGACAGACAGCAGGCGAAAAACCTTTTAAAATGCGTGTTTTCTGAGTGGAGATCGGCTAAGCTAACGCAGTATGCTCCGACCGTCCACACTCACAACAACGGCCTATACAGACATAAATAAACCAGCGACTGTATTCACCATGACACAGACAGTCTGTGGTTTGTACTTGTTTAACTGTTGTCTAGTTTCTGAACAGATATGAGGAGCTGTGAGCTCTGAGGGCTAGCAGCTAATGGCTGATGTTGGTTTTGTGTTTCTCATTGAAGATGTCGTCACGGCTCCGCCTACACTGCGTTACTATAGTTACTGCCCCAACTACTAAACTGTAATGGAAACGCAGCATAAAGTGAGCCTGGCCTAACAAGGCCTAACTATACCGTACTAAGCCGTGCGAGGCCCTGCAGTTGACATTTTCATTTCATCGTTTATTTGAATAGGGACAATGCACATTAATGAACACTTTAGACAGATAATGCTTCAAGTGTAAATATGCCGGATTTCAGCTTTGAGCTAATTTCCATCCGTAGTCCCTGACATACAACATATAAGAACATGACACTTGTAAACATAGCAAAAAATAAATACATGATATGCAAAAGAGCAAGAGCAGCATACACAAGTATTTGCCACATGGCAGTACCCTATAGCAGCAACAACATATTAAGTGCAAGAGACGATATAAGAGATGCATAAAGTGCCAGAGGAGATACCCCTGTGTTAAAGTGCATTTAGCGGTGATTACACGTCTGGTTGTTTCTCAACCATTCTTTGAGTTGATCTTTAAAACTATTGAGAGTGGGACAAACCCATATCTCAGTTGGGAGGCTATTCCACAATGAGCTGCCTTTAATGGAGAGGACATTTTGTCCAAAAGTGGTCCGTCTACGGTGTGCCAATACATCTCTGAAAAGCTCATTTAGATGTTGTTTTAGTCAATGTCTGCTAAAATAATGACTGTTTTCTGTGTGGGTTACTGAATGAGGTAGCTAACGCAGGTGTTTGGAAATTCCCACCCCATAAAAAACGAATTGACGTCTCATACCCTGTACTGTATAAGGTAAGAAGCTACTTTCCTTACATCTCGATAATTATAATAATTCAGGGAACATTCAGTATATACAGGAGTTAAACACACACTCATTCAACACATTGTCTGTGTTTAACAGCTCCCCAAATCTTAGCATATGGTTTATGTCTCAGGTTCAAAGGTTATCCAAACATGAGCCCTTCTGTACATGGAAAATAACCCAGAACATTTACATGACATATTCCTGTGGGAAAACACGTGATAAAGACGGTTTCATGTAACAAAGTTCACGAGGAACCAATGGAGAAACACTATGGCGGTAATGAAGTCTCCATACTGCAGGATTTATGACGCCACTGGACATGGGCCTCTTGAGCATTTCCTGTTTCAGGGTTTATACTAGGGAGAGAGCTTCTGTACTGTGTGTATCATATGTGTTTACCAATGACGTCTTAGTGTAAATGGACTAGGAAACACTTGACTTAATGTAGGGTATCATTTCCAATACTGATTATTGTACAACTAAATGAGGCCTAACAAAATATTCCACTTGTTAAATGATTATGTGGATTTCAAGTCCGTTCTGATTGCTTTTAACACTTTAATCAACCGTTAAGTCAATTTACTGAAGTGCTGTCCTTAAGTACAATGTGACGTTTAATAAACACAGCAGCATAATAGCAAAACTGTACACTAAAAGTGCAGTAAAACGAGCAATTAAATATCTACAGGAAACATAGACGGTCACATAATTAACTGCAGTATTCCAATTCTACACTATTTTAAACTTCTATTAAACTACATTTAGGAAGCAAATATTGTACATTTACTACACTGCAATTATATGACAGCTTTACTTCTAATTATTATTAGAAAATATTATCGACTAATGAATTATGATGATTAAGATACCTGGAAGCAACTAAAGTTAGCTCCCCCTTTAGCAGCTGTACAATTAAAATGACGAACACATTAATGCATCACTAATTATTTAGTAGTCTAATAAATATATTATTAAAAAAATAGCCATTCTACCTAATAATGGGCTTTTTGAATTGGTATTATTTTGATGCGAATACTTTTGTACTTGGATGCAGTAGTCCTACTTGTAACACAATATTTCTACACAGTAGTATTAACAGAAAGAACCTGTAGCGCTCTGTCCATTGCTGACATACAAAACGCTGCTTACATTTGACACACAATCACAGGAATGGCATGCAGCCGGGGGCACAACGTGAACTCAGGAGCATCATGCGCTTTTCTAAACGACGCCAGAAAGCAACACGACAACAACGACTGCAAACATCACTGCTGGTTCTGCATGTTTGGACCCATTCATTGCACACTTGTACTTTACATTATTGGCAACCATGTTTCTACCTTAAAAAAGGCATTATTAAGTTTAATCCATGTGTTGGAAAAATTCTACTTGCACAGACTAGTTAGAGCATTCATCTGTGTCAAACCTCCCGTCCACTTTTATTAATAAATCAAATCAATATGCACATACAAAACGAAGATGAAAGCAGACATGATCCTAACTGTGATGGATCACTGAAACTCAAAAAGGATGAGCTAAACTGCCCCCAAAAACACCAAACCCACCTGAATGTCTGACAGATTGGTCCGTTGCATTGGGTAATGGGTAATGTTGGCACCAGGCTTTGGTCAAAAAAATGAATACAAAAATACTACAGTATGTCTCGGGTTGTGCTGCATTTTGTCTTTTTCAAGTCTAAAATGTTATAGGTGTGCACAAAGTTAATTATTAGAAGTGAAAATGTGCAATTCAAATATTTTAAACACTATATATGGTTTTAAAGGTCCCCTATTATACTGTTTTTCATCAACATATCACAGGTCTCAGATATATACAGAACATGTCTCTGATTGGCTGAAACACCAAACAGATCATTGTAGCATTACCCATAATCCCCTCTGTTTCAGCCCTGTTTCCAAAGTGCTGATTCTCTGTCTGTTACTTCAGATGAAAATAAGGAGCCCCTCCCCACGCCCCTCTGAGAGATATTTGGTTACAAAGAACTCAATAGGCGCTTTCACACCGCAGTACTTTTCCCTCAAAGGTTCATGAGAACTTAGTTCATCAGAACTCTTTAGTTCTGATGAACTAAATACAGATCGCGTTCAAACTGGAATAAATCCCTGGGGGTGGATTAGGCAAATGAAGCCACTGACGTCACTTCTTCTTCTTCTGCTTTGGGTTTACTGGCAGGCCGCAAACAACTTCACGGCGTATACTGCCGCCCAAAATCCCCGGCCGGAAGTCCCCAGAGTTGGGGACTGGCTTCAGTAGAAGCTGCTGGTACTCCGACACCTCCTCATCTCCACCACTCCCATGTTTTATTTTGTGTTGCCATAAGTTAGTCTCTCTGCGTTTCTGCGCTAGGCTAATGCTAATGCTAATGCTAGGATAATAAAATGGTGGCTTCAAAACACTTTTTTTGTTTTACGGGGCGTGGTTTGCAATCCGCCCAGCCAATCAGAAATATAGCTCCTTTCTCACAAGAGAGCCGCATGAGAGTCCCTAGCAGGGACGGAAAAGGGGGTAAAAAGGTTCTCATGAACTAATTTTAGTTCCGGTTCTTTTTGGTGTGAACGCGACATTTCGGAACTATATCGGAACTAAAGTGGGAAAAGTACTCCGGTGTGAACGCGGCTATTGGTGCTCTAAGGGGAGATGCAGGTGATAAGATGTAACCGAATACAATTTTCTCTTGGGAAAGAAAGAAAAAAATATGAATAAAGATGAGGGTTGTATATCTTTTGTAAGACAAACGTGATTGTGCTTTACTTTCGCTTTCTCGACGGTTTCAAATCAA
>NW_011336683.1:0-1530 GCF_000735185.1 Notothenia coriiceps | reverse complement strand
GGGGTTACCTTTATTGGTGATTGGCTAATGGTTACACAAGCCAAAAAAACGTTATGAGATGATAAGGTGGCCGAAATCTGATCAGCTCATTTTCAGACAGATTTTTATATAAATGGATCAGGACAAAAAGTGAGAGAATCTTTTTTCCTGAAACGTGTGCCTTGGCAGTACACAGAGGGGACACATGTTGATGTATAAAAGACATGAAAAAGTGGATTTTGCACAATAGGTGACCTTTAAACACTATATATGGTTTTATAGATGGTCATCTGTAATGTAAAGTACTTGTTTAATTGCTTTAAAATGGCAAAAAATATGCAAAATCATGTTTAAAGTGAATGAAAAGGATCCATAACACCAAATATTTGCTTAAACATGTGAGTCTCCAAACAAGCACCGCACAAACACACAGACTAACGCTCAAACAACGACAAAAACTGACGTGACATCGGGGTTGAAAATGTATGGCCACACGGGATACATTCTAACCCGCCGTTACCTTTCAGGTTACTAACGGACGCGCACGCGGGACCCCCGGGCTCCTGCCCCCCGTCCGGCAGGAGGTGACACTCCACAGGGAGACGCCCGTCCTCCAGAGACGCCCAGCAGCTGTCCTGCAGCACCTGGCAGAAGCTGCGGCAGGGCAAGTGTGGATGGGGGGGGGCCGTGCAGCGGGGGGCCAGCAGGAGGCAGAGGAACCACTCGGCGCCGTGGTGACACCCCAATTTTGTGAGCCATGCCCACTCCTGTAGGACCGCCCCCACCTCCTCCACAGAAGTGTGGTTGAAAAAGTTGGGCAGCGTGAATGATTCGGGACGTTTGCCGGAGCAAATGGGCCAATCAGAAGGCACCGGGAGACAAGCATTGAAGCGACTATCATGGGGTGGAAGATCCAAAACACCCAAAAAAGTCTCATTGATTTTAGACACCATTTCATCACCCTTTAAAACTGATTCTACACCATCCCCCTCCTCCTCCTCCACCCTCTCCCCTCTGACCCCGTTAGCATTACCGGTGGTGTTAGGGTTAGCGCTCTCCACCTTCTGTGTGGGGCCTCCGTTAGTAGTCCCGGGGGTCGGGGTCACGTCCCACGCCGTCACAGACTTACGGATTCCCGTGGCCAGGTTGAGGATTTCATCCCCAACCCCAGACAAGTTGTCGTCCTCCTCCTCCTCCTCCTCCAGGTTCTTCTGAGTTGCGTTGGCGGCACCTGTCGTTACCGATGGTGCTGACTCAATGGAGGTTGATGTTGTGGGTTCTGGGTCTTTGGACCAGAACCAGGCGTCTGAGCTCCAGGCAAAAAAAGCCAGGAGAAGGAGCAACGTCTTCATCCTCAACATGGTTCCTCTGAGTGTATCTCCTCCACTCTCTGTTCCCCCACCTGTTAGCCAGCCGGTCAACAGTTAAATCCAAGCTGCTGTTCAAGGGCCACTGAGTATCCACTGAATGAAAAGCAACACATAAAAACTCCAAAGACCCTCCTTCTACATCTCCCACACTCAGGAACAAGCACAGGGGGGGGGGGGATTC
>NW_011336682.1:0-4896 GCF_000735185.1 Notothenia coriiceps | reverse complement strand
TGGACTATTGCAACAGCCTCCTCTATGGTTCACCTGCAAAAATCCTCAACAAACTTCAATATATCCAGAACTCCGCCGCCCGTCTACTCACCCACACCCGAATCCGTGAACACATTACACCCGTCCTCATCAAGCTCCACTGGCTCCCCATCCCCCAGAGAATTCAGTACAAGATCCTCCTGATGACGTACAAAGCCCTCCATAACCTGGCCCCATCCTACCTGACTGACCTCCTCCACAGACACTCTCCCACTCGCTCCCTCCGCTCTGCCACTGCCAACCTCCTGTCCCTCCCCACTCGGACCAACCTCAAGTCTTGGGGCGACAGAGCCTTCTCCGTTGCTGCACCCATCCTCTGGAACTCACTACCCCAATCCATCAGAGATTCTTCCTCCCTCACAGCATTCAAAACATCACTCAAAACCCATCTGTTCAACACTGCATTCAACCACTGACCACCCCACTCCCCCCGTATTTTTTTCTGTTTTGTTTATCTCTTTTTGTATTTCTTTGTCTTTTTTTTTGTTGTGTTTTCTTAATTCTCTGTCAAAGCGTCTTTGAGTTTCATGAAAAGCGCTATAAAAGTCCCATGTATTATTATTATTATTATTATTATATGAATGCACCTGCCCATTGCCTGAACAAGTTAGATGCCGTCTATCACAGTGCGCTGACATTTGTCACTAATTGTAAAGCACTTACACATCACTGTACCGAGTATACCAAGGCAGGTTTTACCATCACTTACTGTTCGGAGACTCAGTCATTGGTATACGTTTATTTATAAAGCCATGTTGGGTAAACTCCTGTATTATATCTGCTCTCTGATAACACAGAGAGTTGCAAGCAGCTATTGTCTGAGATCGCATGATGTAGAATTGTTACATGTGCCAAGAGCAAGGACTGTCTTAGGTAAGACAGCTTTTATGTGCGCAGTGCCACTTGCTTGGAACAATCTTCAGCTAGAATTGAAACTGAGCAATATCATTCCTCTGCATGTTTTTAAAGCTAGGCTAAATGAAATGCTCGTTGATACTATGGGCACTTGTAAATGTCTATAACTACTATGTAAATGTATCCTGTAAATATAATGTATGATGTCCTTTATTGTTTTATGTTGTTTTATGTTTCATGTGGAATTTACATGCACAAAAACCAATGAACACACTACAGGGAAGAGAAAAACCAAAAGGCAGAATAGGACCTCTCTATAGTCACATATGCTATTCGTAACAGATCCCTGCAATATTCTGATTTCAAATAGAGTCTGCTCTGTGGCCTGCACCAGAGTAAATACACAGGAGAGTTTAAATGAAACAATGACATCCTGCTTTTCTAACTATTCCAACTCCCTACTTTCATTTGTAAAATAACAACCCAAATATGTGTCCTCTGTCATTTTCAAAACAGTTTATAAAAAAAGTATTTCCAAAGGTGAATTTTTCAATTTCACTTTACGCTGGAACTCCTGCACTCTAACGCTGGTATGAGTGATGCAGGTTTATAGTGAAGCTGTGGGAGGCAAAATCTTTTCTCTCTTTGACATGATTACAGAAGAAACCGTTTAGATGCAGATACAATAAGTAATTGAAAATGACCCATTTTTTTAACGGATTATGTCTTCCTGAAGCGGTGGGCAGGCGGAGCTGTCGTCTCTTCAGCAGCTGTCAGGACCGCCTGATAACACTGAGGCAAACCACAGAAATCATCTTGGCTATAAATGTATGAAAAAAAAGACCTCCAATCATTTCAGTGAGGTGCAGAGGGAGGAACACATTGTGGAGTAAAGACTGCACAGGCAACAGAGAGGCAGGAAGTAGGCAAAATCAGTGCTTCAATTGGGGGGGGGGGGGGAGTGCCAGTACAGTCTTATTTACAGAGGTGTAAAGTAACTAAGTACCTTATTTACAGAGGTGTAAAGGAACTAAGTACATTTACTCAAGTACTGTACTTAAGTAACATTTTGAAACTTGTACTTTACTTGAGTATCACAATGTTTTGCTACTACAAGCTACCCTGCAGTATACAAAGTCATTAAAACTGAACCTTTACCAGCTTTGATAACACTTTAATGATCAATAATAAAACATATATTATTCTGAAATGGACCAATCCGCGCAATGACTACGTTTGGTACTTTAACTATATTTTGATGCCAGCACTTTTTACTTTTGTTTGAGTAACATTTGACACATGACTTCTTACTTGTAACAGAGTACTCCTACACTCTGGTACTTCTCCCACCTCTGCCTATTTACATATTACCATCAGTAAACCATTATCATATTGAATAACAAACAAAGTCCTTCTTAGTCTGCTCCAGGTTTAACTATACTGCCATTTCTTTTGAAATAGCAAAAACAAAAAGATATATGTGGAGATGAAGCCCTGCACAACTTAACTTAAAGAGTGTAGCGTGTACAGCAGAGTATCATACTCAAGTACAAGTACAAGTACAAGTGAGTGTACTTAAAATACATTCTTCCCAAGCAAAATGAAAAATGGACATAGAGAAAACGATAAAAATAAAAAAATATTTCAATTTTAATGTACACAAAATTCTACTCTGGAAGTAGAAATATGCGCATATATTTTGTTTGGATCTTTTTATTTTTGAGAAGGCCTGGGGTCCACAACTTATAATAAATGATCAAAGTATGCATTCATGAGAAGAGACACTAGTATTAACCAGTCCAAACCAAGCATTAGGCCACATGAATAAAAATAACCTGCCACTTAAACAGCAGAATAAAAACACATCAAGGTGTGTAAACAATATAAGCCCCATTACAGCGGCAGCCACAGTCTGTTCCACAAACTGTCTATGAAATAAACAAACATAACGGTATTAGGCTAGAGAAAAACAAGTTGCAACACTGTGCACACAACGCTACCTCGTAACACAAGTGTTTGATGTCACTCGTCAAACTGACAATAGCAGAGGATGTAGTTTAGGTCGTTTAGGTGCACTAATGTAAGCACCTGAGCGCTACGTAATGTGTGTGCAGAATAGGGTCTTAGTATCTGCTGGGAACGCAGTGCTCCCTGGGTAAATCAGTTTTTCCTTGAATGGCAAAAGGACCAATTGAACATGATTTGAGAGGGCAGAGTAGAGTACCGGCAGCCTGTGAGAAGTGCCAGTACCCAAATAAAAGTCACGGTATGCCAAAGAGTAAAATGCGGCCCACTTTGAGCGCTGTGTGAAATACTGGAGAAAGTGGGCTTGCAGAAGTGCAGTGGTGTGAGAAATGACCTGGGTGGGTCTTGGGTAGACTTTCAGAAAGGATGGGATGAAATTACTCAAACTCCTCTCCTACTTCAAAAGGGAGATACATCTGTCTCTCATTCAGAGGAAATGGACAAAAGTCCCGAAGGTCTGCTGATCTCCATCCACTGATAGGACCATTTCTCCTCCTCATTCTCCTGCTTCTAGTATCTTCCTCCCCCTGATTCTCCATCTCAATCCTCCCTTTATATTTCCTGGATATGTCTACCTGTCTGTCCCCAGTCCTTAATTTGTCACTTTTTTCTCGCTGTATCCTTTCTCATTCTTTTTTCAATTGTATTTTTCCTCCCGCCCCCCTCCCCTCTGCTGCCTTCCTCTCTTATGATGTGCTTAGCATTCAGGCCCTTTCACTGCTGCATCACAGGCCTGTTTGTTTCACCGAGCTGCAGAGAAAGAAAGAGAAAAAGATGTGATTCCTCAGGGACAGAGTCAAATCTCTCTCTCACTGTGAAGCATGATGCATATGCAGCCACACATACATGAAGGCTGAATATGCAACGTGATGCGAGCATACATATATTCATATTTTCTCCCATGAAGGCAAACACAGGAACGCATGTACGTTCTCATATTCACACACACACCCACACACGCTGAAGACATGCGACCATTCAACCCACTGTCGAATATAAGGCAGTGACATGAACTAATAAAAACGTAATACCCTTCCAGTGTTAATGCCTGTTGCCATTTGACTTCTACTGCAGTTCAACACCCGTGCAATTAACCTCCGGTCGTTAGCATGTCAACTATGGAGCAAAGATATCTCCAATATGTGCCCCCCCCCCTCCACAGCCCGTGTGTTGGGGTTAAGCACTTTACATCCTCCCTAACTGTTCACAGAGCCACCCTAACATGTTCCATTTTTGTTTCTTGTATAATTTAATTTGTAATTAATGAGTAGGGGATTCTTTTTCAACAGTTATTTGCACTGCTTTATATATCTGTAATGTTGTAATATATTCATATTCATGCCCATCCCACACGTGACCATTATTTTAACATATTTAAAGGTGTCTCTTATTTTACATTACATTACATTACATTACATTGCATTTAGCTGACGCTTTTATCCAAAGCGACTTACAATAAGTGCATTCGACCAGGAAGATACAACCTTTAAGAAAACAGAATCATATAAGTACATCAGGTTTCATAGAGCCAAACATTTCAAGTGCTACTCAACTGGCATTTAAAAAGCCAGCCCTTTATTAGTATATAAGTGCTTTGTTAGTAATTTTATCGCTCGAAGTGGAGTCTAAAGAGATGAGTTTTCAGTTTGCGTCGGAAGATGTGTAAGCTATCTGCTGTCCTGATTTCAATGGGGAGCTCATTCCACCATTTTGGAGCCAGGATAGCAAACCCACGTGTTTTTGCTGACGGGAACTTGGGTCCCCCTCGCAGTGCGGGTGCAGCGAGCTGTTTGGCTGATGCAGAGCGGAGTGCACGTGCTGGGGTGTACGGTTTAACCATGTCCTGGATGTAGGAAGGGCCAGATCAGATTATTTGTATGTATACGTCTTAATGTGTGCGTATGTATAAACTGTATGTGTCTATGCATGAGTATTTAACAGTATATATATATATATATATATATATATATATATATA
>NW_011336681.1:0-717 GCF_000735185.1 Notothenia coriiceps | reverse complement strand
TACCAGGTGACTACCAGGTGACTACCAGGTGACTACCAGGTGACTACAGGTGACTACCAGGTGACTACAGGGGACTACAGGTGACTACCAGGTGACTACAGGTGACTACCAGGTGACTACCAGGTGACTACAGGGGACTACCAGGTGACTACCAGGTGACTACAGGGGACTACAGGGGACTACAGGGGACTACCAGGTGACTACCAGGTGACTACCAGGTGACTACAGGTGACTACAGGTGACTACCAGGTGACTACCAGGTGACTACAGGTGACTACAGGTGACTACCAGGTGACTACAGGGGACTACCAGGTGACTACCAGGTGACTACCAGGTGACTACAGGTGACTACCAGGTGACTACCAGGTGACTACCAGGTGACTACCAGGTGACTACAGGGGACTACAGGTGACTACCAGGTGACTACCAGGTGACTACAGGTGACTACCAGGTGACTACCAGGTGACTACCAGGTGACTACCAGGTGACTACCAGGTGACTACCAGGTGACTACCAGGTGACTACCAGGTGACTACCAGGTGACTACCAGGTGACTACAGGTGACTACCAGGGCCCAGGAGTTCAAAACTTTTAATCCCAATCAGATCCGATCCGATTTTTTTTTTGCTCTGGTAATCCACTGGAAACCCACCCCTATGGTGGGATCAGGGTAATCCAGTTTTTTGAGATCAAACTGATCCCAATCCTGTGTTGTCG
>NW_011336680.1:0-6518 GCF_000735185.1 Notothenia coriiceps | reverse complement strand
CTGGAGGTTGGGGTCCAAAAAAGATAACCTCGGTCTTGCTCTCATTGAGGTTGAGGAAATGTTGGCTCAGCCAGGATTTGATCTCTGCTAAGCAGTCCATCAATATCTGTAAAGAGTTTGCTTTGGAATTGAGAGGCAGATAGATCTGTACATCATCTGCCTAGCAGTGGAAGGGGATGTTGTGTTTTGTGAGAATTGAACCGAGGGGCAGTACGTAAAGTAGAAAGAGGATGGGGCCCAGAATCGAGCCTTGGGGAACCCCACAGGTAAGAGGGGCTTTGGCAGAGGAGAAGGCACCTAGCTGCACTGAGAGGCTACGGTCTGTCAGGTAGGACCTGAACCATGCAAGGGCAGAGCCTGTGATGCCAGCGGACTGTTCAAGCCGTGACAACATGATGCTATGGTCCACAATGTCAAAGGCAGCTGTCAGGTCTAACAGCACCAGGACAGCTGGGCTACCTGAGTCGGCGGCTAGGAGCAGATCATTAAAAACTCTTAAAAAGGGCTGTTTCAGTGCTGTGCATGGGTTTAAAGCCAGACTGAAACTTTTCATGGATTCCATGCGTGGTTAAAAAAGACTGCAGCTGGGCATAGAATACTCGCTCCAGAACTTTGGATGAAAAAGGTAGCTGGGAGATGGGCCTAACATTTGCGAGAATGGAAGGGTCGAGATTTTTCTTTTTAAGTAGTGGCTTTACCACGGCATGTTTGAAGGCAGCTGGGACACATCCTGAGCCAAGAGAGGTATTTAATAGTAATAAAATACTTGCTCCAACTGAATTAAAAACATCTTTGAGAAGGCGAGAGGGAATGCTATCTGAGCTGCAGTTTGTCGGCCGCAGGTGCTTGACCACATCCGAGAGAGAAGAGAGGGATACAGGCTCAAAGTGGTCGAGGACAGCAGGGCACAGGAAAGGAGCAGGATCTGGGGTAGCACTAGTGTGGGCTAGCCTAAGGGCAGATAAAAAATGTAAGGAACTTATCACAGAGAGTAGTCGATGGCACAATTGGAGAAGCATCACTGTTTAAACACATGCTCAAAGTAAGCCGGATTTTGCCAATGTGGATTCAAACTGTGACAAATAATCCAACTGAAACCGGCATGGACAATGACTATGTTTTAAAAATGCGCTTATCCTGACAAGCCTGGTTTGGACAATTTATGGGCAGAAGAAACATTTCTATTAAAGAAAGAATTATACATTTCTGTCTTTTTATGCCTTTAATACTAACTTGAATTGTTATTAAAATTAATTAGCCAATTATTTTTTATATTTTATTGTAATAAGAGACCAGGCTTTTAGTGACAATCATGTATTGCCTTACAATTATATGTAAAAAAAAAAAAAAGGTCTAAATATGATATTTGGTCTCAAATCTTCTGAGGCCTGGCGCCCCCCCCAGGTTGGGAACCACTGTTCTAGTGGAACCCTTTTAAGCAAACATTGGTTCCTACTTTACATTGGTAGTGCTAATTATTTTAGCATTTAGTTGTATCCCTTGCACAAAAGTTAAGTGGACCTATCATGCTATATTTGAAAAATATATTGTAGGGCCATACCTATATAAAACATGTCTGTGAAGTTTTTTTTTCAAAATACCAAACAGATCACCCATTGTAGCCATGCCTCATACTGCTCATTCTCCTCTTTTGCAGCCCTGTTAGAGAAACGCAGATTTTTTGTCCTTAGCTTCAACAAAATAAATAAGAGGAGGCGAAGCTAATGCCTGATCAGAATTCTACCGGAGATAAAGTTAAATTCTGCTGTGATAAAATGCCATCCTGTTTAAATCACGTCAAGGATTATTTCTGAAATAGTATGGAGCTCAAATGCTTTTTCTCTTGCTGGTTTATCACAAGGTGAGTTCTTTTTTTATTTCCTGCTTTTTAAACACATGTGCTCTCCAGTACAGGTTACCTCTGAGTGTTAGCAAGGCTTGCTAATGTAACCAAAAACGAGATTACGTCCAAAACAAGTCAGGCATTGTTTCCGATAGCAACTTTCTGTGGGTCCGCCGACGTCACAGCGGATGGATACGTCAGTTCAGATGGAAATCTGTATCCGCTCGTTGTACACCCGTTTTTAAAATATTTGGGTACGGAGGAAAAGAGTTTTATTTTCTGACGCTGCGTGAGTTCCCCGACGCACCGGGGACACATATTTATGTATAAAAGACATCACAAAGTGCATTTTGCATGATAGGTCCCCTTTAAATTAACAACAACAAAAAAAGGAAAACACCAGAATTGGCCAAATTGTTTTTCCAAACATTGGTATCAGCTGAGAAAGGTCATCTGTATTTCAACCTACAACTCAACACATCATCAAACCGATTAAACTTATTTGTATTTCCTAGGAAGTTGTAACTACATTTAAGTTCAATATCACCCTGATTACTAAACTTATATTCTGAGGTCAGAACGTGCTGACATTACGGTTATCAAAAGAAGATCTTTCTTGCTCTTCAGTTTTCAGTGAGTACAGAGAGCAGTGTGTTTTGGTGTCTGAAATCTCGACCAAATGCAACACATTTCTTTAAAAAGTCTCACATAAAAAATATCAGCTGTTATAAAGTGTGAACCTTCCTCAGACACAAAATGCTAGGTTCCTAACTGTCATGGCGGGCGGTACATGTACTGATTTGTGTTTTGCTAGCGTTGCTTCCACTGTAGGTACAACACTGAACTTTGAAATGTACTCTGTTGTTCTGAATACAACTTGTTTTCGTGTAGGTGTGTTTGAGAGGCGGATAGAGGTGGCGCTGTGGTCGGGTAAAGCTGCTGCAGGGCGGCTGAGCGCCAGGCCCATCCACTCTGACAACCTCCAGAGGAAGGTAAGCTCACCTTCTTTAGCCCCGCCCCTTTCCCCCCTTCCAGTTCAAACGCTTTTTTCTTAGTGAATCCGGTTCAGCATTAGCTGCATTATAAACAATTAACTTTATTCGGGATAGGATAGGATAGTCTTACAGTACCACATCCATCCTCTGTTAGAGAATGACAGGATGACATGTGAACCTAAATCCTATATGAGGACATTTGTAGCTACTAAAAGTACCGTAACACATCAGCTGGTCGGACTGAACACTAACGCTTATAATGACAGTTTATAAACTCACCCTGTGAGGAGGAGGAACAAAGGTCACCATAAAAAAGATCACCTCAATGAACTTGTTATTGTGCTATTTAGCAAGCAAATGTAAGCCATTTAGCTACCAAACGTTAGCCAACTAGTGAACTCTTTCTATCTCTCTTTCTGTAAATCAAGCTTTTCGCCTGCAAAAACTATTATAACTTAATAACAGTTCATTCAAAAGCTTAATATAGTTTCTTTTTCCAGTAAAGTTTGATAAAGTGGGTGACGCTATGTAAAGTAAAGTGCCGAGACATTATAAGGCAATGTGGAAGCTCCCTTGAGCCGGCAGAGCACAAGGTGAATAGACCCGACTGAATGTTAAAAATCAGATGCTGAGCACTGCTGCATTAAAATATAACCTGAAGTTGTATGTAAGCAGCGGGGGAGCATGAAGAAGAAAATGAGCAGCAGTGGTGGAATAAGTATTTATCTAGGCAAGACAAGGCAAGTTTACTTATCCAACACATTTCAACGCAAAGCTCTTTACAAAAAATAAACATTAAAATAATTAAGATATAGTGCAACAGAAACATCTTAATGATATTTAAGAACAGTCTTTAAAAAAAATCAAAGAGAATACAATTTAAAAACAAGCTCAAACAGAAATAAAGGAAAATAGTTGCCGCAGACATATTACTTTAGTAAAATACCTGCATTAAAAATCTGATTTAAAGTAAAACATTATTATAATCACAATATACTTTATGTCCTTAAAGTACAAGTACTTGTTATTCATAATGTCCCATTTCAAATCATATATATTAAATGACTGTATTATGATGATTAATGTGTTCAGCACAGCTGGTAAAGGTGGAGCTAACTTGAATGACTTTGTATACTGTGGCTGGATATCTTATCCTATTATTATATGTACATGTTTATTTATTTTTTGTATTAGCTAATATTTCAATATGGAAAGTAACTTAAGCCTTCAGATTATGTAGCATAAAATGGAAATACTCAAGAAAAGTACCTCAAAATTGTACTAAAGTACCGTACTTGAATAAATGTACTTAGTTTAGCCTGAACTGAGTGAGCCCTGTGTTGTTGTGCAGTCTCCAGACGTGGAGCTGGTGGAGCCAGAGGTGATGCTGGTGAAGGAGGAGAAGGTGGAGGCCAACTTGAGAGTTGAAGAAGCGGAGGACAACGTGCCGTTCATTGGGGAGGACGGTGAGTACACACAGTGTTTCTGCCTGTGTCTGTGTGACTTATTAAAGCTGAGGATTCATATTCAATATCAGGATCACCATTAGCATTAACTATTCTTATGGAGTCCACACATTTGCACTATAGCCTCAAACTCAAGAAACACATCTCATGTTATTAATAATCAAGGATGGAAGTAATCAAAATTATCATCCTTCACACCACGATTAACTAACCGTTCGTTATCAAGTAATAACTATCCTGTGTTTCAGACATGAAAAGAAAATAACGTTTTAAAATAAATTAATAAAAGTTCCATACCTGGGGAGATTCCAACTTTAACCCTTATTTTTTCTTACAGCATAATTGATAATATACATACACACCGACACAGTTCAGTCTTAAGAGATGAAGATACTGTTTCATTCAAACTGGCTCTGATCAATGCTGTTTCAGACTTCAGTGTCCGTAGCATGGAAAACAGTTGACTTAGTTTGGTTTCATTTAAATTCTTAAACACTGGCAGGACTTTATTTGCCTCCACTGCAGAGAGAACGAAGCTTTAATTAAACTAGAAAATGCATTTCCTGCTGAAAATGCGTATGAATGCTGTAAACGGTGTTGCTGAATTTAGCTGAAAATGCAGAAAAAGCTGAATATGTTATCTGCTGAATGGTAGCTGCTTTTAGCTACAAAAACCAAGTAAGTGTGTTGCTGAAGTTAGTGGAGAAATGCCGGAAAGTGAAATGATTTTAATCAAAATTGTTACAGCTCAAATGCATTGCAATGACTTCGTTGAAAACTTGAAAGTGAAATGTTAAACTAGAAGAAGAGGAAAAATTGTGAAGAAGCTTAATATTTAAAAGAAAAGGTCTAAAAAAAGGTATACACAACTAAATGTCCTGAAATAGCTCAATAATTTAATAGTTGAATGGCTTATAGCTGAAAGTAGGCTGAAGGAGTTACATATCAGAAGTAAGTAGTAGTGAATGAATGTGTATTAAGAAGAGAAAAGAAAGTAAAAAGGCTTGGGAAAGCTGCAGAATATTTTAACTGCAAACGTTTGAACTAAAACCAAACGTCACCAATAATGTATAAAATATGTGGAACATGTTGAAGTCAGTATGAAGTCTCCATCAGACAGAAAAGAATAGGCTGAGACAGTCTTCAAAGGCTTCTAAATTCTCTAATTTCCCCTCCTCGACTCCTATCCTCATGTCTTAGTCCCGCCCACAGGAGATGCGAGTGGAGCAGTCGAGGAGGGGAACCGAGGAGAGAGGAGTGGAAGCAGCAGGCGTTTAGAGAAATGAGAAATCCTCTCCTCTGAGCGGTCATTTTAACCTCTTAAGCCCTGAGCCTGTTTTTCAGGTTTCAGGCTCCAAAATGCCACTAACACAGCAAAGACTATATCTTCACTTCTAAAAGGGGTAAATTAATAATCTTTTCTCTCAAAGCAAGGTTATATCTGTGAGTTGGATGTAGAAGTGTCAGAATCAATCTAGATGTTTTTATTTTAAAGTAAATTCAGATGGAACATAGTAAAAACATGTAAATTATAATGTCCGCCTAAAAATAAAACATTACTTATAGGGAAAACCACCCTTGAATGATGGGTTAGTAGACTAAAAGCTTTAGGAATCCAAACTATAACATATAATAAGTACCCTGTATCAAGATTGATGCAAAAAAAGTGAAATTTGACCTTTTTAGAGAGGTTTAGAAAAATAAAGTCCAGGCGGACTCACCTCTGGATAATTTGGGAACCATCGGTTCCATTTGACCTTTTTCACTGTAAAAATAATTGTATTACTTTGAATTATCACTATAGGTATTCATTCCATCCAATATACTATGTGGTGTTTCAATAAATACATATTTTAACGCCCAACAAAAAAATCAAAAGGTCAAATATTACTTCTACTGACCACAAACTCTCTCATTGAGCTACACACACAGCCCCTTGAGAAGACAATCCCGGCCTGAATCGACATCATCAACCTAAGTGAAGGGGAATAAGAAAAGAAAGAATCTATTTTGCTCAATGAAATGTTTACACTATTGACTCGATGTATATTTTCCTTAAAATTAATTCTTACTTGAGTCATGTTTGACATAATACAGTTCAGACGCTGGCCTATCTGTCCTCCTCTATTCTCAAAAACCTTCTGAGGTTTGTCAGAAAACACATCCAGCTGAGAGAGAAATCTTGATTGGAGGGGCAGGGTTGTTATACGCTTA
>NW_011336679.1:848-4486 GCF_000735185.1 Notothenia coriiceps | reverse complement strand
AAGAGCATAGTATGGAGGTGGTGGTGGGACCTGGGAGATGGCCACTGGTTGGGGTCTCTTCTGGAGCTTTGCCTCACCAGCAGTGTTTGGTGGTAGAACAAAGGTGTGAGGCTCAGCCAAACTGCCAGGAAACAGAGATGTCCCTTTCTGCATTGCCACAAGAAGCTTCTCAGGTCCTGCCATGGGAACGTCAGGAGCGGGGATACCCTGCTTCAGGACCTGCTCTTCCTGAGACCTGCAACGCCTGCTGAACCTGCGGAAACATGAAACAATCAATATTAATGAACAAAATTGAATATTTGTAATGAAAAAGAGTTGGGATTATTTTGAACAGTAAATCATTTTATTGGGTAAGTATTACAGAGTAAGTATACATGTCTTGCAGTACATGTAGTAGCTTATTTACTCACCATTGTGTGACGGTTGCAACATTCACTTCTGGGAGCTGGATGGTGGTCTCAGTCATAACCTTGGGGTGGAAAGCTGGTCTTCTTTTTGGCGGTGCCCTCCCTTCACACTGGAGCCAGTTTGTGCGTAGAACTTCTTGACCTTTGTTGCTTCCAAAGTGTCTGTCAAGTTGAGAATACCGTCCCGTTTTCGAAAGCGTGGTTCCATCTAGAGAATAAGAAAAGAGTCATATTTAAAAAAACTGAGAAATATGTAATTTTAAATTACTAAGGGTTGTGTTAGTTATACAAAGAAATGTCTGTGTATTAGTAAAGAAGCAAAATGCCACGTAAATGTCTTTCATGAAATATTTTTGTATCCAATACCTATTAAGCATTTAATCCATACAATCAAAAGTTATCCATCATCCTGACCGGGCACAGTGTTTCAGATGTGAGGCTGTGTCCACTTACAGCAGGTGTTTCTGTGTTTGGGCTGTCAAGGACAAATGGTGGAGAGGGGAGCGTCAGCAGTAAGTAATGAAGAGCAATCTGTAAGGCATCTCTGCTCCATTCAGTCCCATTAGCCGCCGGCTCAATGAGGTACAGTAAGTCTGGCAACCAGGGCTGGCCCGCTGTGTCAAATCACACTGCAGCTGGTGTGTTCTCAATGCACTTGTGATTGCACTTTTATGGAGTGTATTCTATCAAATAAATTGAGTTTTTTGTATGTCTGTGCACACATTTAGAGGTTGCATATGTGTGCCTTGTAAATGTGTGTGTGTGCTCTGGAGCATTGCCCTCTGAAGCTCTTCTTCCTGTATAACAATCCAGCAAAGGTGTGTAGTGGCCAGAGGCCTTTTCTCTTTGATATGAAGAGCAGCCGAAAGGTCTTTGACTAAAGCTGATACATGTCAGTCAGCTTCTTTCAGCCCAGCAGCAGCGCAGCAGGAGAGCCTCCTGTCCGTCTCTCACCTACAGCGAGTCTCCCCCCCAGCACTGATAACACTCCTCAACAGGCTGCTGGCAGAAAGGAGATTGCCTGACCTTATTGTTTGCCTTCGTCTCCTCTTTGTTCTTCACAAATAAAGGTTTTTTTAATAAACTGAAAGGTCCTCTGCCGTGGCCCATAGAGAAAATGAAAGGGGGCAGTGAGGTATGGTACAATGTGGCGGGAAAAAAAGAGCAGCTCATCAGAAAATAACAAAGGTGCAAGTTAAAGATAAGGCGCCTGTCAGAGATTAATCCAGGCCTGCTTGATTGTTTTCTTTAATACCAGACCTGCTACAGCAAGCGATAAGTTTGCTGAGTAATTTGGTTTTCTAGGGGACGGGCAGCGAGTGGGTGGCTTGGTGCTCAAAATAATATTCAGGTGTGTTCCATAATTGATTTTTTTTCACCCCTCAGTTTAAAAAAAGAAAATGAGATGAAACTCAAAACTGCTTTGACTTGCCTTTCTGTTCACTGCACTCCCTCTCTGCCTTCCTTTCTCGCCCTTTTTTATTCTCTTCTCTCTTTCCCCTTTGGATGAATAAAGTGGCCTTGTTGAAGACAATAAAGGAAAGGAGAGTGTGCTTGAGAAAGCAGTTTTCTCTTCTTGCTTGCAGCTCCATTGTGATGGTTTCTGAAAGAGGCAGAAAAGAGAGAAGGGTGTGTGTGTGTGTGTGTGTGTGTGTGTGTGTGTGTGTGTGTGTGTGTGTGTGTGTGTGTGTGTGTGTGTGTGTGTGTGTGTGTGTGTGTGTGTGTGTGTGTGTGTGCGCGCGGAAAAAGAAAAAAAAAGAACAATAGATTGAAATATATTAGTTTGGTAGTGATAAAATTAGACTGTCATCCTATGTTAATTTGGCAGCAGAAATAAAATATCTAAATACATTATGAGAGGGAAAGAAAGCTGAAAAATGCCACCCAACTCATCTGCCAGCATCTTTCACATTTTCTCCACCAATTACCAATCGTTTTCTTCTTTACCATATCTTCCCTTAGAGATCATTCTAGTTTTCTCACTTGCTGTATAGGAAATGGAAGTCATTTGATTGACAGCGGACATATCAGACAATACCCACCTCAGGTGTGGGCAGAGTTCTCCACTTTGTATTTTATATATATATATATAATTCCTTAATGTATAATAGGCGTTTGCATTTTAGAAAGATAGCAATTGCAGCACACAAGCTGAGTCTCTGTGAAATATTTATTGTTGAATCAATCATTATCTGTATATGCCCTTTAATGTCTGAGCATTTGATTAAAAAACGTATTTTCATCTTGAACGAGGGACTTGAAAAAAAGATTGCTATATTTTATATACATTTTTTCATTCTGCCATTTTGAAGCTAGAAATTCTCTCTCTCTCTCTCTCTCTCTCTCTCTCTCTCTCTCTCTCTCTCTCTCTCTCTCATCACAGGCACTTCTGCAGAAGATGTCCTGTACTCTAGGGCTGTTTTCCAATTACGGTCCAACCTTTTCACAGAAGGTCATTATAATTAGAGATCCATTTAGCTTTTCTGTGAAAAGCACAAAATAATTGTTTTGTGATTGTGGTCACTGGAAAAAGGCTGTTGTGCTGATCTCAAGTGGCTCTATGAGGATGGTTGGGGCGACAGGTTACATGCATTCATGGTTTCACCTGGGGGAGAAACTGGCCTTTCCCACATTACTAGCACATGAATGGAAAAAGACATCTTGGAAATGTCTGTCCAAATCAATACCATGCAGACCTGTATGTGTCTGTGTGTTCTCCTCACAAACAGAGAGTAATGAGCAGAGGAGGACTTCACCGGGACTGGAAGATGCTGCAGACTATTACCCAAAGTCTTCATATGTCCTGTTGAACGGGTCCTGCTAAGATTGCCTTTATAATGAAATAGTTACACACCTGATCCTGTGGTTAAACAGTATATACCCCTATGACCCTTGGTGGCCTAGATCAGGGGTTCCCAAACTTTGCCATGCCAAGGACCCCCATATAGCATTCCCAGCTAGAAATTGTTGGCTCTAAAAACATTCTGAGAATGTTAGTCATTGTTCTAGGAAGGTTTTCAGCGGGAAGTTTTTGTTTGGTTCCCAGAACGTTCTTCTGAAAGGTAGGATAACGTTCTCTAAAAACATTCTTAAAATGTTTGGTGATAACATTGTTAGAACATTATGCCCTCCTATTCTTAAAACGTTTTCAGCGGGAAGTTTTTGTTTGGTTCCCAGAATGTTCTTCTGAAAGGTAGGATAACGTTCTCTAAAAACATTCTTAAAATGTTT
>NW_011336679.1:0-817 GCF_000735185.1 Notothenia coriiceps | reverse complement strand
TACTATTCTTAAAACGTTTTCAGCCGGAAGTTTTTATTTTGGTTCCCAGAATGTTCTTCTGAAAGGTAGGATAACGTTCTCTAAAAACATTCTTAAAATGTTTTTGATAACATTGTTAGAACATTATGCCCTACTGTTCTTAAAACGTTTTCAGCTGCAAGTTAGATTTTTTATGTTGCCAGAATGTTATTATTTTAGAGAAGGATAACATGCTTTATGTTTAAAACATTATGCAAATGTTCTGTGGTAACAGTTTACTAAAATATGTTAAATTTTATATATAATAATATATCTTTTATAAGACATAATATTCCTGTAATTTTTCAACTCAAAATTCCTGGGTAAGTGGACTGACCACTGTGGTCATTAGGATGATTTAGATAGTTTACTTAACTACTGGAATTACTATTAACACATGTAAAAGGATGACTTGGAATCAGCTGGTGAAAGTAACATTTGTTTATTAGAAAAGGGGAGCTGGGAGTGGAGGTTGGTTATGGCAGCAGTGAGAAACCGTTGTTCCAGGGTGGAGAGGCCTGGCTGGTCTTGGGAGTGTGGAAGGCCTTGGATTCCTCCTGGGAGGGACACAAAAATAAGTGTAAGGCAAAAGCAGGCAAAGTTGTCAAAGAATATGCTGGCAAAAAGCTAGAGCGGCACGCAACAAACCTTTCACGGCAACAATCCGGCAGGGAATGAGTGCAGGCTGCAGGCTTTCATAGTGTGGCTGATGAGCAGGTTGCAGGTGTGGTTGATTGGAGATTGCTCCCAGCCATGTAGAGCAGACCAGCAGGCAGGTGGGGGAGAGAGAGAGACACAC
>NW_011336678.1:0-2228 GCF_000735185.1 Notothenia coriiceps | reverse complement strand
ATTTGCTCCGCGCGAGTTGGCACACTTTATTTTGCTTACTTTAATATCATTTTTCATGGTGGGGCTAAGCCATTTATTGGTATGGCTGTAGCCAGTGGCGGCCGGCCCATAGGGGCGCTAGGGCGCCGCCCACTCTTCCACATACAAAAAATAAATAAATAAATAAATAAAAAAATATATATATATATTTCAAAAATATGTATATTTTATATTTATATTTTTAATGAACAAGGTAAATATCATACAATTGGTATCAGTAAAATGTATAATCTACAATAAAATCTTGTTTAAAATTGTGTTACGATGTCTAAAGTTACTGATAAGTCACATGTTTCCTGCCTGGCCTTGCCCTTGGCATTAGTTTATCATTACGGGGCGCTGCCCCCGAGCCAAACAGCAGCAACCAGCACGTTGCAAAAGTCTCAATAGTAAACTGTGCCGCCGAAACATAATTTCAGCCAATCAGCACCGTCAAATATTTTGGTCACTAGAGCGCTCACGTTGGCGCCCACGTTGCTTACGTGCGTTGACGTGAGTTGTTTTTTAGACTCGTGAGGAACTGGGGTAGTATCTATAGTAACGCAGTGTAGGCGGAGCCGTGACGTCATCTTCAATGAGCTCCCCAGAAAAACAACACAGCCGTTAGCTCTTAGCACTCAGAGCTCACAGCTCACAGCTAAACAAGTACAAACCACAGACTGTCTGTGTCATGGCGAATACAGTCGCTGGTTTATTTATGTCTGTATAGGCCGTTGTTGTGAGTCTGGACGGTCGGAGCATTTACAACGTTAGCTTAGCCAAATCTCCATTAGAAAACACGCATTTTAAAAGGTTTTTCGCCTGCCGTCTGTCTGCAGACTTGTCAAAGCCTTAATTCATGGTTTTTACTATCCGGTATCAGTATGTTGTTACTTCGGCATCATTTTGAAACGTGTATTACAATTAAATCACGGTCAAATATGTTCATCTTGTTGTAGTTGTAGCCCCCTTGACAGCGATTCTCTCTCTAGTTTAGCATACTCAGCCCGACTCAGCCTGGTTGTTCCTGGCCCTAGAACCACGATTTTATGGGGCCATTACATCACCAGAAGTCCCAATTTAAGGGGTCATTTCTCCCCAAAAAAAATGTTTACTCACTATATCAACAGCCCCACCAAAAATATTTTCCACCAGCCGCCACTGCACAAAACTATAAATGAACAACAAAAATAGATAAAATATGTTACATTTATTTGTTATTGGCTATGGCATGTTATTGGTTATGTTCACATAATTTTTTGATTATTAAAATATATACAGATCTTTTTCATATGTGTAATTAGAGTTGTACCCCCTATAGTCTCTAGTTATTTGGCGCTCAAAGTGCACCAGAATGACCAGATTGAAGCATTTTACCTAAATCCGAACCCTTTTGTATGTTATAACCTATAGTTAGTAGAGTTTTAATTCTTCTATTGTGTATTCCTTGGATACCCTTTTGATCTTTACTTTTCTACTGTACGATTTTCAGGCTGGGGTGGGTGGCACCAGCTAAACTCTTGCCTCGGGCAGCAAATTGGTCAGAGCCGGCCCTGATCATAAGTTATTTTTATACTAAAAGTGTGTCCCTCAACATGCACACAACCCTGTGACGGAATCATATTTAGCTTGGCAGAGGAAGAGAAAACTGTAAGTCAAATGACACAGAGGAATTTACGTTATCAAGCCATGTGCTACTGCCATGTGTAGACCAAAGATAAGCCCTCTTTTTTATTTGTCATATTTTTTTTATTATTTCAGTCTAGAAGACGTCTGGCACTCTAGTCTAACCTACTCATCCCTGTTACTCTTTTTATCTGAATCAGACGGATTCAATTTAAAGTTATAGTGCATATCGAGCGAAGGGGTCCACTGAGGATGCAATCTCCTCTGCTCTCAGCCCTCACCCACTTGGACACTAAAAACTCTTATGTGAGGATGTTGTTCATAGACTTTATCTCAGCATTCAACACCATCGTCCCCCAGCAGCCTGGGCCTCAGCCCCTTTCTCTGTGACTGGCTGCTGGACTTCCTCACTGCCAGACCCCAATCTGTACGGGTCGCCAACAACACATCAGGCACCATCACGCTGAGTACGGGGGCCCCCCCAAGGATGTGAGCTCAGCCCCCTGCTCTTCACCCTGCTGACCCACGACTGCACACAGCTCCACCCACAGCTCCAACCACTTCATCAAGTTTGCGGATGACAC
>NW_011336677.1:0-1492 GCF_000735185.1 Notothenia coriiceps | reverse complement strand
TGTGTGTGTGTGTGTGTGTGTGTGTGTGTGTGTGTGTGTGTGTGTGTGTGTGTGTGTGTGTGTGTGTGTGTGTGTGTGTGTGTGTGTGTGTGTGTGTGTGTGTGTGTGTGTGTGTGTGTGTGTGTGTGTGTGTGTGTGTGTGTGTGTGTGTGTGTGTGTGTGTGTGTGTGTGTGTGTGTGTGTGTGTGTGTGTATGCATGCGTGTGACTGTGTGACTGTGTGTGTGTGTGTGTGTTTATGCACTCTAAGTGACCCTTTCGAGTGTCTGTAGTCTCATTATTCCTAAAGAAACATTAAAAGTTTAGGAAATGAGGTTTCAGTTTAATCCTGGATGTTGTCTCTGTTTCCAGATGTCGTTTTGATCCTTTGACATAAACTGTGAAGCTGCAACCAACAACAAATAATGTGCATGTGTCGGTGTTTGTTTATTGACGTGAGGTTGTTTAACAGCAAAATAAATATTACGATAATTCAATCATAAATGGGACTTCCAGTGTTCCAAAAGTCTTCATGTCCAAAGTGTTGGATAATCGTCTCAAACAGATGTCAGATAAAACAAAAAACTTTGATCAAAAGCAGATTCAGAGGCTTTTCAGTAATTGAGAGCAGATTGTTCTGCAGCCACATTCATAAAACCAGGAACAGATCTTTAAACTCTGAACACTAATTCATTCATAATGTTTTCTCTCAGATGTGTTTCTCTGATTTCTCTTTCTGTAAACTCGTTTGGCATGTTCCGTGTTTTAAGTTTCGTGTGTGCTGCTAATTTATGAGGTTAATGTTCCATGTTTTATGCAATGCATTCAGACCTCTTCACTTCCTGCAATGTGTTTATTTAAATACATATATATGCACTCCACCAACTAACAGTTATACTTTCCGAGTTTTCATTTCCATGGTTTCCCTCCTCACGTAAAGAGGCCCTATTCTGCTTTTTAGTGTCTCCTCTAGTGTGTAATACAGGTTTGAATGCATGTAAATGGTCTGCAAAGGCTCAAATCCCCCTGTCACCACTACACTGGAGTTAGATACAAGCCACTGGTAGTATAGGCTGAATGTATGCATGCTGCTTTTATATATGTATTGATGTACAGCACTTTGGTCAACTCTGTTGTTTTTAAATGTGCTGCTGAAGTTGGATTGGATTGGATATGTGTTTTTCACTCACAAAGATAACTCAGAACGTGCCGTCTCTTTACTTTTTTGCACACTTCTACCTACAGGAATTTAAAAAGGGATCTGACTGAAAATATCAAGTTGAAGTTCTCTTCTCTTCATTTGAAAACTTCTCCGCTGCCAAGAAGCAACGCATGTGAGATTTGGACATCAGGTGGAAGCTTCTCCTTCTGACCTGAGGGTCATGAATTGTGAATTTCTACCTTGTCGTGTCGTTTCAAATCGCTCACGTTGAGAGTTGATGAACTGAGCATTGTTCGGGGGTCCCTGGCAGATATAGGTCATGCTCTTGTTGTTCTGCCTCCTCCCCATTGTA
>NW_011336676.1:0-1740 GCF_000735185.1 Notothenia coriiceps | reverse complement strand
CTGCTGTTTGGCGCGGGGGCAGCGCCCCGTAATGATAAACTAATGCCAAGGGCAAGGCCAGGCAGGAAACATGTGACTTATCAGTAACTTTAGACATTGTAACACAATTTTAAACAAGATTTTATTGTAGATTATACATTTTACTGATACCAATTGTATGATATTTACCTTGTTCATTAAAAATTAAAAATATAAAAAATATATATTTTTAAAATATATATTTTTGAAATATATATTTTTTGAAATATTTTTTTTAATTTAATATTTTTTGAAATATTTTTTTTGTATGTGGGAAGAGGTGGGGCGGCGCCCCTAGCGCCCCTATGGGCCGGCCGCCACTGGATCCTGTTGTGTGAGGTGCTCCGCGGATTGGTCTATTTGTTGTTGATTTGGGTGTTCACACGTCACAGAACCCAGGAAGAAGACAATGGAAAAGGAGAAATGTCCAACGAGGCGTTCTGGGGCAGCATAGACAGGTCTTCTCTGTGTTAGAGTTTTACTCGATACAGGGTGTACTTTGAGGGTTTGTGACTCTGCATAAAACCTTCATAACACACAAGGGGACGGGTAATAACCGGAAAAGCATGACATGGGACCTTTAAAGCATGGACACATGTCACAGTAGAGACACTAAAAAAACTGATATACACCTGAACATGAGCAGTATATGTCTTCTTTAAAGCCTGGTGTTTGAGAACAGTTAGAAATCATACAATACAACATTGATTGTTCTTGGTTCATTTTGCTCTGTAACTATGAACTATAAGGTGGAAAACAAATCATATGTTGCCTGCCTTCATTAATTAAGCATACTGACTTTTCTCGGTTAATCTAAGAACCAGCAAGTGCAACCAAAACACTTTTAAAGCACAGACTTTTCCTCAACATATGGAAGATACCAAGTCAAGAAATAGGGGTGGTTAAACTAGGGCTGGGCAATATGAAGAAAATCACAAATAACAAAAGTACCTTGATATTGAAGCATTGATCACTGATGCTTTAAAAAAATATTAAACATTTTTCCTTTTGCTATGATTTGTTATGTATTTCGTGTATTATAATTTAATAAATGTATTTGATTATTTTTCTGTTATAATACTATTCTTAAAATGCAGGGAAAAAATGAAATAAAAAAGACATTACACATTGATAATGTTGATTTATTAGTGAAATAAAAGTGTGTATTTGTACTGTAACGCTGCATCTGGAAAAGACAACACTTATTATATTGAAATTATAATATAGTATATATGCTTATATCGCAATACTAATATAATATTTATTTATTGCACAACCCTAATTGATACTAAACCAAATGTGCTGTTCATTTGCCTAGCAGATCTTTCCTAAATGTTCCTCCTCCTTTCTTCCTCCCTTGTGCTGCATCTATTGGCAGCGTTTTCATTCTTTGTCCCGCGATAGATCACAAGACTGCACACACACACACACACACACACACACACACACACACACACACACACACACACACACACACACACACACACACACACACACACACACACACACACACATGCTCTCACACACAGACGTATGACATCATCCTAGCAGTGACGGGGCGGAGACTGGCAGCGTAAGCCTGGCATCACACACACACACACACACACACACACACACACACACACACACACACACACACACACACACACACACACACACACACACACACACACACACACACACACTCTGTCTCTCTCTCTCTCACACACGCACATAAAGACA
>NW_011336675.1:0-2019 GCF_000735185.1 Notothenia coriiceps | reverse complement strand
CATGTCTCTTCTACATCAACATGTGTCCCCTCTTCTTCATGTCTCTTCTACATCAACATGTGTCCCCTCTTCTTCATGTCTCTTCTACATCAACATGTGTCCCCTCTTCTTCATGTCTCTTCTACATCAACATGTGTCCCCTCTGTGTGGAAAGAGACTCTGAAAGTTTCAGGAACAAAGATTCTCTCTCTTTTTTGTCCTGATCCATTTCTATAAAAACCTGTCTGAAAATGAGCTGATCAGATTTTGGCCTCTTTATGATGTCATAACGATGTGTTGGCTTGTGTAACCATTAGCCAATCAGCAACCAAGGTAAACCCCCCCCCCCTGAATCTCCTCCTAGAGCACCATTGAGTTCTTTTTAACCAAATCTCTCTCAGAGGGGCGTGGGGAGGGGCTCCTTATTTTCATCTGAAGTAACAGACAGAGAATCAGCACTTTGGAAACAGGGCTGAAACAGAGGGGATTATGGGTAATGCTGCAATGATCTGTTTGGTGTTTCAGCCAATCAGAGACAGGTTCTGTATATATCTGAGACCTGTGATATATTGATGAAAAACAGTAAAATAAGGGGGGCTTTAAAAATGTTTTCCGTTAAAATGACTAGTTAGCTGCAAAAGAAAGTAATCCGAGCATCACAATATTCACGTAATGTAACCTGATTACTGAAAATATCAATAAGATGTTTTTTTAATTACGTTTATTATATAAGACAAGAGAACAATGTGAACTAAGAAAAGAAGAAGCCAAGATATTTAGGATCAAAAATGTGTCCTCATATTTTAGGCTTACAGAAAAATATAGTTTACAAATAAATAGTGTTTATAATTTAGTATTAGTGGTTTTTGTTTACTTATTTTTACCCTGGATTTGTACACATTTGATTTTATTACATTTTACTCTTCTTTATTTTGTCAGCCCAATCATTCTATAGCTGCATTTCATTTGCACTGTTCTTCGTTGGTGTAAAACCGTACATGTACCCGCTGTGGGACAAATAAAGGATTGCTGATCATTCATTTCAATGGAATAGGCTGGGAATTACTTTCCTTTTTAAATCAGAAAATACTGAAAAACCAAACACATTGCAGACCAGATCCCTTTTCTCCCCCCAACTCTGCAAAGATGAATAAATATGGGAACATGTCTTGTGACCGCGGCAGTCTCACAGTCCGTTTGCTGCTCTAGTGTCTGAATCTTAAAGTGTACCTTTGCCACGGCAGTCTGGCAGATCTTCCAGATGATCAGTTTCTCTCCACAGATCATCCAGGCCCAGCCGCTCTCATCCACCTTCACTGAGATCTGGTCAATCTCTAAAAAGAACCGACGCATACAGAAAGGTTTAGTGGCAATTCTGCAGCAGGACGCCGTACTTTTAACAAGCCCTGTCAAACAGAAAAGTGACGTCAACAGTGTTGGGAAAATACTGAATGTCCTCTTCCAATCTGAGAGTAACATGATAACAAAGGTATCCCAACTGCAGCTGTGAACATGACAGGATGTGTGATTACCTAGAAGAGCATCAGGACTGTTTGAGGCATATGATAGCTATGTGATTAACATGATGATTCAGCCTCTATGGAGAGAGACATATGACAAGCATGCTCATTTCTGACGTGGAGCTAATCTGAACTAAACATTGAATACTGCTTTCTATTCCTCCATCTTGTGACTGTGGAACTCCCTCTCTTGTATTTGTGACCCGCTCTATCGAAATCAGTCGGAAGTCACAACGGCTCATTTCAAAATAAACGTGGATTTGCTTAAAAAAGCTAGTTTTCCGGGGTTCGGGTGTTTTGTTTGATTTTAAATAAACAAAGTCTTGGCTTTCAGAATATGAAACTTTTATTTCCAAAATCACACGATAAATACATGTTTGAAGCTTGTAAAGGGAAGATGACACCTCTCAATACGCACCCTGCTGTTCCGCAGCGCAGCCCCCCCTCCCTCCGCTGACATTATGAATGTAAGGCATAGTAATCATAGATAACACGGCAGGGTCCGTGACAGTTTGTTTTC
>NW_011336674.1:0-2853 GCF_000735185.1 Notothenia coriiceps | reverse complement strand
AACCTTTTTTTTTAAAGCATACTTTAGTTCTGTGAAGGGATATACGGGATATACGCACTGTACTTCACTTGAATTAATAATGTATGCTGAAAAGCGTATATATTACAGCACGATTTTTTGTTGAATAGATTTGAAGTGGTTCAACATTTTGGGTCGCGATTTATTGACAAAGGAAAAAGTGGGTCCCGAGGCCTGACCAGTTAAGAACCACTGCTATAGTGTATTCAGTGTATTCAATATTTTCTTTATATTGTGTATTATTTAGATACTACATATCAATCAATCAATCAATCAATCAATGTTTATTTATATAGCCCAATATCACAAATGTTACATTTGTCTCAGTGGACTTCACAGTTTGTACAGAATATCAGTATGACAATACGACAACCTCTGTCCTTAGACCCTCACATCGTACAAGGAAAAACTTCCAGAGAAAACCCACAGTTTAAAGGGAAAAATGGGAGAAACCTCAGGGAGAGCAACAGAGGAGGGATCCCTCTCCCAGGACGGACAGACGTGCAATAGATGCCGTGTGTAAATTGAAAAGATAATACATTTGCAACATAGGTAGTCCAAATGTTTGGAAATGCATGTGTGTATAATAGGAAGATGAATCCACGAGGATATCCATCCAGGACTTATGATCCAGGACCACAGCCACGGCTCAAGATCCATACTGAATTTGTATACACTTGCTGCTATTGTAATGTTTATTTGTCATTATATTTGTATCTTATTGTATCTTTTAAATATGTTTAACAACATTTCTGCTGTGACAAAATGATTTCCCAATTTTGGGATAAATATAGTCCAGTACAGCGCTGGAGTCAGGGCATGGTTAGCCTAGCTTAGCATAACAGTCTAAACAGCTGCATGGCTCTGCAAAAACTTAAAATTCTAAAAAAATGTTCACCTTATTTCTTAATCTTGATGCTCTATGATATAAACTACTTATGATACCTTGCTGTTGTTTTTTAGTTTTTTTTTAAATCAGGCTATGTAACTTTTTAAGAGAAAATTCAAGCACTTAAACATATTTTTATGAGTACCGTATATTCAAATGCAAGTATATTCCTAATCTTGAAAACATAACAGTTTAAATGTAGCATTTTCCAAACTTAAGCCCTGAAAATGTGTATTGTGATAGCACGTTGAATATGATTCTGTTTACTTAAAGGCAAATAGAAACATGGGAGAAGTGGTGGTAGTGATGGGTGTCAATCAGGGCCCTCATCTAATTTCACCCAATGGGCCCCATACTGATTAAAGCCAGCAATGTGTCCAGCTGCAGCACCCGGAGCATCTTTGAGTGCTCTGCTGAATAGAAGGGACATTTCTGAAGTTCACCAAAGAAAATAGGAGTGTGTTACTTACGCCTGAGCATCAGGACTGATGCCGAGCAGTTTGCTGAGGGCCACACACAGGCGCTCGTGGAGGTCATGGCTGATCCGGCCCCCAGCTCTGACCCTCTCTGCGTTTCGCTCCAAAAGGTCCAACACCAGGGGCCTCAGATGTCGAGCAATCAGTAAAGTATAGTCCTTCTCCAGCAGCAGCTGAGACACACAGTCCAGAATACACTGCCTGTCCTGTTGGCTCCATATCTGAGGAGAGATCACAGAGGAAAGGTCCACATTGACACATATTGATTGGTTGAAATAAACACATACATCAATATGTCTACTAAGCATTATAATAATGGGTATTATTATGGCAGCAGAATGCTTTCAATGACACAACACACTAATATGAAGCACAGTGAGTGACCACTGACATGTGAAGGGAAGGTAACTGCACGCACGCACGTTTTGAGTCAAATTAAAACACTCTGACACACAGTTTTGTTTAATACACACTAGAAATAAACACATCTTACCTGTTTTGATAGATATTGGGACAGTTCGTTGTGACTTTTGTCAACATGTCTGGATATGGTACCCAGTGATGGCAGGCTCAGTTCTAAATTCTCCATCGTATCATTTGTCGCCTCGTGAGGTTCGCTCTGCTACGGAAACAAGCTCACGCGGTCTACGATTATATGTATATTGATTTACTCTTATTAAAACAAACTGTGTGATAATTACGCGCTTGTCTGTCTCGGGCTGTTTCACAACACATGCACGTTCCGTCCCTGGTGTTAAATCCTGTCCACATGTGAGTGAATTGCAATTCCTTCCGGGTCACGTCCATCGTCTAGAGTTAACCACGCCCACTTCCGCATCAACGTAGCTATGCGCTACTGCGTCATGGATGTATAAAGAGAATTTGCCGTCCCCATAGCAACACATCCGGGTATTTCATCATGTAAACAGAAATGTATTTACTTTTGAACCCTCCGGTATCATTCGATTGGACAACGCAAATTAGTCATTCGAGACAAAAATGTCCACTGCAAAATACTTTGATAAAAACATTATATTAAAAGGTTTTTTTCACAACTTTTTGGGTTCAATCTTTAAACCAACTTCCGCCCTAATAGAAAATACCAAAAATGTAATCATTTTCAGGATTTTAACCCTTTAAATGCCATTTTGAATACATGAAACCGCTGTTTTTTTTCATGATGAAAACAGAGAAAATTAGTTATTTTCCAAAAAATGCATATCTGGTGACTGGCTCTTTTTTTTTTATATAACAGTCTTGGATATGTCCAAGATTAGCAGCAAAATTGATTTTTTTGCATTATTAGTTTTTTCACAAAATCAGATTGAACAAAAAAGTCACATATTAGTCATTCGGGACAAAAATGTCCACTTCCAAAGACTGCTCTGAAATGACAACAGATTAATATTTTTTAGGGCCGGGACTTTAACGCGTTAATTAAGATTAATTAATTACACAAAAATTAACGCG
>NW_011336673.1:0-3248 GCF_000735185.1 Notothenia coriiceps | reverse complement strand
AAGTATTCTAGACAAACAGGAATAACTGCCGCCAAAACTGAAAACGTGACGCGGATCATAAATATATAAGCAATTAAACAACATCTTACATTTATTTTCACACAATACGTCTCCTCGCAGTATCAACACTAATTCGGCTACCCTTTCATATTCATATTCATATTTGATGCAATTGGTAGATAGGCTGTATTTACACCATAACTAGACCCTCCAGAAAAACGCGATTCTGCGATCGCAGAATTTACCGCATAATCAGCAAAATGGCGCAGATTTTTAAAAGGCCGCATATTTATCAACAGGCCGCATAATCCCCGCATTTTTCCACACAAAGGTGAGAAAAAAAAAGTTAACTCGTCTTGACGTGACGTCATCAGCTCGCGCATCACAGAATGTAAACAACACTGTATAGAGTGAACGTGTGGAGCTCACATGATAGAGAAAACACCAAGAGGAAAAAATCTAATCCATCTCCTTTACCGACGAACATTTCTACTAAAGACCGGGCAAAAAGTGGGGGGAAACTATTCTGCACCCCGTGCAACTGTGTGTTGGAGCATAAGAGAAAATCGACGGTGACGACCCACTTTGATTCATTCAAACATTCGAAAATGCTTTCTGCTGCTTCGGACAAGAAAGTCAAACAACGCACGTTAACCGAGGCATCAACCTCCAAAACCCTTTCGAGGGCTACAAGAAACGAAGTGAGTAGCCTACAAGATTGAAGCTGGTCAGATAACAAACGAGTAAATGAAAACAGAATGAGGCGGAGAAGTGTGTGTGTGTGTGTGTGTGTGTGTGTGTGTGTGTGGGTGTGGTGTGTGTGAGATTAAAATAGCCCAATTGCTTTTACAATAAATAAACATTGAATGTGTTTAATTGAATAGTAAAGGGGTTTAACGTTAGTGGCAGGTTGTGTGTGAGAGAGAATCAATAAGACAGCCCAATATTTAAAAAATTGTTATTCTTTTTTCCCGCATATTTAGCATATTTCGCAAATTTCCGCATATTTCGCAACTTCCCGCAATTTCACCGCATAAAATCACATAAAAACCCCGCATGTTTAATCGCATAATCAAGGATTTTTGCCCGCATAATCAAGGAATTTAGCCCGCATAATCAAGGATTTTTGCCCGCGTTTTTCTGGAGGGTCTACCTATAGCTTTAAATGCGACTGAGCTGCTGCTGGCCACGCCCATATGAGAGATGATTGGTTTAACACACACAATGGTGCTCTAGAAGGAGGTCCAGCTGATAAGGTGTAGAAGAGAAATGAGAAAGTGGAATTTGCACAATGGGAGACCTTTTAGTAAAAACACGGGGTACTTTTACATTACTTGAATATTTTCACATCATGTTACTTTACACTTCACTACTTTTATTTTACAGATTAAGTTGATTTGCAGATTTTGATTATTAATACAAATCAACTAATATATCTGTATACATTATTATGGGTTAAGCCACACAGTATAGTATATCAAGAAATTCAAATAAACCCACCTTTACCAAGTGCAACATTGAAGTGATGAACAGATTAATGCATTAAAAAATATAATACAATCATTTAATAACTATAGTGCTCAAATGGGCCATTCTGCATAACTAATACTTTTTAGATATGGTACTTTATATGTTGATGCTTATATTTTTGTACTTTTACTAAAGAGCAATTTAGAATGTAGGACTTTTACTTGTAACTGAGTATTTTTGAACTGCAGGATTGCTACTTTTACTGAAGTAAACGATCTGAGCACTTCTTCCACCTCCGTTAATAGATCCGTGTGTGTGCCGGGCTGTTTCTAGCTTTTTGGGGGCCCTATGCAAGATGCTGTTTGGGGGCCCTAGTTTTGACAGTTTTTTAACTACAATGGGGGGGATTCCGAAGCCTTTAAGATGATCTGTGGAGATGCATCAATTTGTTACACTTTAATAGGAAAACAGGCTAATTTCACGAAAACCAAGCAATTGAAAATTACAAAAAATGATATTAAAAAGGTAAACAATAAGGCTCCTCTATGTCAATAAATGCAAGAGATGCAGCATTTTCTCAACAATGTTTAATATACATTTTTCATCTTCCTCAGACGTCACTCATTGGCTGTCAGCCAATGAGTGATCGTTGGACTTTATTACCCCAAAAACCCAAGCCACAGCTTTGCTATCATTGCAGTTTAGTCATGTTTATATCCTACATTGGATTTGTAAGCATATAATGCTTCACCAAACACTCAGTTGTGACTGGTCATTAGGGGCAGGTGGGGCACAGCCCCACCTAGTGTCAGCAGAAAGTATTACAAATAATGATTACAAAAAAAAGCAAACAATAAATAACAAAATATATAAAATATATTTTAAGATCATGTTTAATCATCTGATTCGTCTGTACATTGCTGTCTTAGTCTGTGTTCTTCTAATTAGTGTCTACAGTGTGCCTATTGAGACGTTTTGAGCCATGTGGGACAAAACCCGATCATGCCCCTCCCTCTCACTGTCTAAGTCAGGGGTCGGCAACCCAAAATGTTGAAAGAGCCATATTGGACCAAAAAATAAATAAAAAATCTGTCTGGAGCCGCAAAAAATTAAAAGCCTTATATAAGCCTTATAATGAAGGCAACACATGCTGTAAGTGGCTATATTAGCCTACTATCAAAATTATAAGTAGGCTACAAATACATAATGAGCATTCATGATTAAATGTTTATTTTCCCTGCAGCGCATCCTGGAGAGAATGACGCACCACGTGACTACTCTGCTGTACGATGGTGCTTTAAGTTGAACTTCCATTATAATATTAATGTATTATGTTTCGTTGCATTGATGAAATTATAGAAATACAATAAAGAAATCAGATTTTTTATGTCATTTTTATTTTAGGATTCGAAAAAACAACAACAAAATGTGCAACGTGCATAATAGGCCTCCTGTAATTTCAGACCTCCCCATGGAAATAAAATGCAGTCCTTTTCAATCCTCAATAATACAATACAATACAATCCTCTTCTCTTTTCCCCCTTATCTGGGCAACAGACAGAGTGCAATAAAACAGCAGCCTTTTGAAAAGGTAAAGTATATACAATTAAAATAATAAAGTTTAAGTTCGATTTCTGTGCATTATCCTCTTCTCTTTAGTTTTCTGCAAATGTGCAAGGGTAAAATGCAGCAGCACCCTCTTCTCTTTTGACACGCACAATACAATGCAGCTATCCTCGGACCTGAGCAACAAAACACAATAATATCCCTGTGTCATT
>NW_011336672.1:0-3366 GCF_000735185.1 Notothenia coriiceps | reverse complement strand
TATTGCACATACTGTTGTTTTGTGCGGGGTCTACTAGGGGCTGTGCTGGTTGTATAGTCTGACCGCTGCAGGAAGGAAGGACCTGCGGTATCTCTCCGTGAGACAGCGGGGGTGCAACAGCATGTCTTGTTCTTCGCAGCAGCCTGTCTTGTTATTTGTAATGTATCCTACAAAGGACCTTAAGAGGTAAAAGCTTCAGCAGGAAAAAGTCAAACATTTTAAGAATAATATTGAAATGTTGAGAAATACGCTTAAAAAAATACAAATAAAACACTTTTCAATGTGTTGCTTAAGGGTCTTTGCAGGACTCCCTTATCAGAATCAGTATCAGAAAGGTATTCTTTGACTCCCATCATGAAACACTAGTAATTCCCCGCTCTTCTCTCACTGTCATCATACCACTCCCACGTCTCCTCCTGGTTTCTGCTGTCAGTCACTGACAGCTGTCACTTTTACTGAAACTCAGCAGTTTGAGGAGTTTCAGCCGAGAGTTACTGGGATGTTAGATACTGCCACCATGTGGTTCAATAATGTAATTGCCAGTAGCTCAGCTTTAGTCAATATTGTTTCCTCTTGGTCAGTTTCTTTCTAACACAAGTCTTGGGTAAAAACCTTATATTTTTTATGAAATCCAGAGAAGGATTACACTTCAGTATCTGTTTGAGCAAGCATTACAATGAAAAATAATGGTAGCAAATCATCTTGTGTCAAATCATTTCAGAACTGAGCCATGTTGGTTTGAAAAAAGCTGTCTTTTCAGAATAAAACCCATAACCGTTTAGTGCTTATGGGTTTGGACCAGAGAAGCTTTATTTTGAGTGCTTTGGTCACGTTAAAGGGTCTCCAACATATATTGTCTCAACAAAGTGATTGTAATGTCTGTTTCCTTGTTTCTTCTCTTAAAGGTGGGGTAGGTACATTTATTTAAACAAATGAGAACAAGATTAATAAAGATGAAAGTATTGGCTTCTAATTCTGTCTTCGTGGTCGTTTTGTTGAGAGTTTATAGGTTTCTGGATGGAGGTTAAAACTTGGAGTAGAGCTTTACCAATAAGTTGGATATTTTGGAGAAAAATCTATATAAAGGTGGGGTAGGTAAGATTGAGAAACTGGCTCGAGATACACTTTTTGTCATATTCCATGGAATGCTCTTAACATCCCGATAGCAATGAATATATGAAGTGCTTTGACAATAAATACATCTGTGGAAGCCGTAGCGCTGTAAAAAGCACGACCAATCATCTGAGCCGGCCCGGCTAAAGTAACTGGATGGCCTACCTGCCTGTCAGCCTTCCATCTGTGCACAAACTTATCTCGTGCCCTCATTGGTCATGTGCACGTTCGTGTGTGTTGGAGGAGGGGCTCTGTGAGGAAGTGGCAGATTTTCCCCGGTTGTGTATTTTCAAATTCTTGCGCACTCGAGCTGGTTTCTCGAAAATTACCTACCCCACCTTTAAATGTTTGTCGGAGAAGAAAGACAAAATATCCTCGTATAGTATCCTATATCATGTATTTTATATTGTATGTTATCATGTTTGTGAATTTTGACTCTGAAACATTTGCACAGTTAACGGCTGTGTCTCAATCCTGTCAGTCCCTTATTTCCCCTTGGATGAGTTCCTTATGTTGTGGCACATTTCTCAGATCATTGCAGTAACTTTTCTTCTGTCTGTTTCTAGGTCTTCAGTCTGGTTTCGTCACCTTGCCTCGCCTCTCTCGCCTCGACAGACAGTTTCAGGACGGAGACGCCCGACGAGGCTCTCTCCCCGACGGAGGAGGCTTCACCCTGACTCGATCTGACTCCCTCGCCTCCTTCACCGTGGACCTCGGCCCCTCTCTAATGTCCGAGGTCCTGAGCTGGATCGACAACCCCAGCTGCTTCCAGATGTCCAATTACATCCAGGGAGCAGACGAGGAAAAAGAAGAAGAAGAAGAGGACGAAGGCTCTTTAACACCTGTGCAAAGCCCCGAGGTGACTTCCCCAAACCCCTCCATGAGCTCCTTCAGCAGGAACATGAGCAGCAGAAGGCGCTCCAGTAGCAAATGGAGAGAGGAAGAGGAGGAAGAGGAGGACGAGGAGGAGAGGAGGTCAGTGAGGACTCCAGATGTGTGTGCCGGGTCTCCTCAGAGAGTGGAGCCTGCGATGGAGGCGGAGAGGTTTCAGAAGGCGGCGGATGTTTTGTCTCGTCACTACTGTGGAGGATCCTTCACCAAGGGAACAATGAGGAGCAACAACAACAACAACAACAACAACACCGCCTCTCCGGCTTTCTCCCAAGGACGCATAACACCAAAAGATTCGTCTTCTGAAGAGGAGGAAGAGATCAAAGTTTAGATGTTCAAACTAAGGATGGGCGATATCATGATATTTCTGATCAAATACCTTGATTTTAATAAATAAACAATATTGTGTGGTGGATATTGGAGCTTTCACAACATATTAACACCATTTGTAAAAAATAACCATTTACGATTGTTTTGACTGATATTGGAATTGCTATAAGATTCACGATATCGGAGGGATTGATCATTTTTGCATCATACTTCTCATTATCATTAAAGAGGCCCCATTATGCTTTTTGGGGTTTTCCCTTTCCTCTCTCTTGGACTCCTTTGTTATTTTTGTAACAAAGTGGCATCACTATGTGCTTCTATTGGCTAGCTCTCACGTGATAGGCTAAGGGGCGGGACATCTCTAAGTGGTTGACCAATCACAACAGAGCCAGCCAGCTAGCCAATCAGAGCAGACTGGGCTCTGGTTTCAGACAGAGGGTGAAACAGCACAGGTAGTATGAGAAAAATAAAGAGCTTTTTGAACATTAAAGCATGGAGACATGTCCCAGTAGAGACACAATATAACAAATTAGCATAATAGGGCCCCTTTAATAACACATTTTTTGTTGTATCTGTAACAAAAATTTGAAAGTGAGTGAAGTTTGTTCAACCTGTATTAATTATTCTTGTAAGAGTTGATTAAAACCACTGGAAAACTCTGATTTTTATACTTTTTTCATAACTGTATATAAGTCATCACTACAAAACAATGTATTTTACATAAATAAGATATTAAGACTCATCAGTCTGAAGCTGAACATAAAATGTGATGAACAAAGTTTGTAACGCTTGTGAAAAACCTCTTTACATTGTTAATAAATGAACTGGTGTAACTCCACTTATCTTTTCTTGAAGGCCAGAGACAACATACAACACTACTGTAAATACTGTAAATGTATTATTTTAATCCGAACAATAAAACATCTCTGATGTTCTGCAGACGAGGCTTCATTTCAACAGAATCAATACTGCTTTACAAAAACAAATCTATTAGATTTCATACACTCATTTTAGATTTTGTAAATTATCTAT
>NW_011336671.1:0-4705 GCF_000735185.1 Notothenia coriiceps | reverse complement strand
ACACACACACACACACACACACACACACACACACACACACACACACACACACACACACACACACACACACACACACACACACACACACACAGGTTGGAGGATAAGCACATTTAGAACTATGTGCCCTTTCAAAAAATGATGAGGCGGAAATGAGTTCCTCACCAGTGGTGCACCAGCATTTGAAAGTACTGACAGATTTAATTTAGCACAGCATATTCTAAAAAAGATTAACAACAGGACACATACAATAGAAGGTTAGTTTGTAGAACTGTTCTGAAAAGGTTCTTCACAGATTGAGTGCAGGAGCAGCTTGGAAATGATATAATTTGAATAACTTGGCGTAGTTGCTTCCGCATGGGAATGTAGTGCAATCAGTGCTCTCTGGTGGACAATTGAAACTCATTCCAATTAACTGTAATGACCTCTAATGGCCTTTCTTTACTTAACTTATTATTTTTCATCTGCCTACATATACACCAACACCAATATATAATATGTAACAAGCTGTTATCATCTGATAGAAAATGGTCTGGGTAAATTATCATTCGGGTTCATTTACAGCTAACATACATGAAGCAAGTTGTATTCATAAAGATAATTTTCTTCAATGAGACCATCATAGTTGCTCACAAAAAAAGGCAACTGATTTGGATATATTCACAACCTAATATACTAATATAAGAGAAAATAAATTCTACCAATCTACTAGCTTGCACTCCTGTAACTAATAGCTAGCGCTAGTATACTACATGCTAGAACATGACATGTTCCTATCAAATGTTGACCGCATTGTAGTTAAGGTAGTTATTACTAATAATAATAATACATTTGATTTACATAGGGCTTTTCCTGGTGCTCATAGTGCTTTACAAGCAAAGAAGCAACACAAATTAAAATAACAATGCATCTAACAAAGGGGCATGCAAATATGACTTCTCCAAAAAAAATTGTTTTTTCTAATAGAAAGGCAATACCAATATCAGTGTTAAGGGTTAGACAATACGATAAGTAACATTGGACATTTCTTTTAAGAAGATTTTTTTTCAATGTTCTGGGCAACCAGAGCCTTTCTTGTAGAGACAGAATTGAAACTTATTTAGATATTTTGATTAAGATATCTTAATATGGTTATAGAAGAACTATGAGCAAGAGACGTACTCAGTGGAACACATCTCATTTGAAAAATACATGTGTCAGGTTACAGGGGAACAATCTATGTGATGGTGACAATTTTCCAATGATATGTCAGCTAGTATATTGGTAGATGAAGCGGCAATAGACTTATATTAACTGATGGATAATCCTGAGCAATTGACCGATTAGGCTCCACTAATCAGCTCAGCCAGGTGTAAGCCTATACTTACATTTACACTGCTTCAGTTACAAAGGGGTCAGGTGTAGAAGAATTTGGCTGTTAAGATTTGGCAGCATTAAGATTCCTTTCTTCTTCAAACTACTGTACAAATAACTCTGAAGTTTCTTCTACCTCATTGTTTAAATTCTTTCAAGCATTTGTAGAAGGTGTGCAGATGAGCAACTATGGTCTGGTAATGCTCTGTTCTGAGGGTTGGACAGCTTGTTACATCAGTGATATCCGTGATTGTTGATGTTGACATGAAATATGGCTGAATGCCTCGCTGTACAGATGTCCCTGCTTGGACTGATGGTTGCCTTGGCAAGACAGGAAGACATGGTAATGGGTTTGAAGGCAGTGAGAGGAAAAGAGTGACTGCAGGCACATATTGAGAGTTTTATCGAGGGCCTCTTTTTCAAGAAGAGATGAAACAGATAGTAGGACCTGACTTTCATTTTAATTTCAATGACAAACAGTTCCTTAAAATGTCATAGTTGATTATATATTATTGAGTTGTAGTTTAATAGATACAAATCAAGATCAATGTGAAATCCTTCAAATTTACAGTAGGACATAAATTAAGTTATTCAAAAGCTGGTGTGGCTTCTAAGACCACTATAGTTCACAAATAGTTCTGTCTGAAGCAAAGTTGAACACAGGAAGGAAAGTGAAATGACTGAAGCTAAGGGTTTAGGCACCAAATGATGGCAACACGTCAGGCATTTTCAGTTCATACTCATCTTCTTGTTGATGATTCACTGACGGACTCAGGCCAGCTCTCCAGTAATTGACGGTGATCACTGGAGGCGTCTGACTGCCTCTTGTACATCTTAATGCTCACGATAATGGGAAAGAGGAGACCTGCTGAGAAACGTAACTACACAGAATGATTCAGACCCATGCATTAATCTGCATAGCAGACTGCCGCTGCTAATCGGCATGCTAACGAGTGAATATTGATTCCCAACCGACCGGTGACAGCATTAGACAAGGGTATGCCACCAGCTCAGGAGAGATCAGTGGAGTTAGAAAGCAATTAAAAAGCTAGGTATAGTATTAAATTACATTTTTGACATATCTAAGACTTCACCTCTACATGACAGGAATGTCTTTGGCATTTCCTTAATAGCATCATGTTCAGCCAAACTGGTAGCATTGTCAACACTTGATTTGATCTTTTTTTTCTGCAATCTGCTTTGAAGAGTGACTTTGATTAAAACTATATGTCTTGAAACAGGTTATAGTCCATGGGTATTTAGAGCAATGTAGAAAAGCACTGAATGTCTCTGAATGTCCAAAGTCAAAGTTGAGGCGAACATATTTACCTTTCAAATCTCTCCTTTATATCTCTATGTTTAGTTGTCTTGATACATGAATCTTAAAAATGATGATAACAATGCTCGAGCTAGCTCGATCTAGAAACTCATACTTCACTTCCCGGATCACATTTCATCATCTATCTGGAATCTGAAACAATAGTAACCTTTTAATGCAGGCAATCTTTTGGTCTAAACCACAAACTACACATTTTATATTCCACATTATCTTCATCCACATAGCTGTGGTTGTCTGTAAGTTTAGCCCATGTCCAAGCTTTAGGAGCCATGAGTATATCTGGCCTTTAATTGTCATTGCTCAAGGAGGACTTGACAAATATGGCTACATGGAGGACATAACCCCGAGCCACGAGCCGGGGAATGATTTTAATTGCATGTCCAGAAAGAAGATCATCAAAAAGGTGTGATAGTCATTACATGGACATCTGTTAGGGTGGCATTCAACTTCTTTCATACTCTCACCTTTTTCATACTTTCACCTTCTTTCCTACTTTCACTTTCTTTCATTTTTGTTCATACACAAGACAAGGTTCCTCAGTGTCAGAGGCTTCATCTGTCACCATTTGTTGTTGTAGCTCTCTGCTCTGTCTTATGTCCTTCAATTATTTGTTGTGAGTTCAAAGACTCACCGTGGCCTCTGTTCTTCTGCCTTTCGTTTATAAATCTGTGAGTCCTCTCAGAGCTCTCGGTATCTTCCAACAACCCCACATCTGTACCTGCTGTCTAGCCTAGCGAGCGCACTGGAGACGGAAATGACATTCACCTTGGCAATATTAGGAGGGTGCAACGCCTGGTGCAGACGCTGTGTGGGCGGGGGTCCGTCTACAGTAGCCTTTATGCAAAGGAGCTTTAGTATGCACCTCACACAGTCACATTGATGATTCACACAGAACTCACTGACTCACTGATATGCCTATAGAACAGTTTCCCATAGAGAGGGGACAGAGTTTCTGTGTGCGCATTTATTCTATATTTAAAAGTTTCTACAAATGTTTATTTGACACATTGTGCTGTTTCAGTGTCCATATTATTCTAGTTATATGTAACCCTGCAAGCAGAATAAATGCATTTTGCATATTTATGTTTTTGGCCACGATTTTTCACAGTACACTTTACTATCAAGCCAAATTGATGTTTGTGTCATAAAAAATAAAATACATTTGAAGACATTAATCCTGAATAGGTGGCTGTAAAATGAAGCTGCTGTTTTTGGCAATGTGTCCTGTATGATATACTGTTTCTCCCCCCAGCCCCGTTTTGTAGATTCAGACCCCGTTTACACAGAAGCAAAAATGAACAGAATTCAATATCAAAAAAGTCTTCCGTCCACACGCAATCAGCTCAATAAACGTGTCCGTCCACACGAGACCGCTCGACCCGCTGGAGATGCTGTAGTACATATGCCGGGCAGGTAAGTGGCGCTGTACTTCAGCAACAAAATACGCCAAAAGCAGCGAAGAAGACTCCCCGAGCATGGTTGCCTGGTTACCTGGTTGCCTGGTTGCCTGGTTGCCCTTCTGTTTATTCTCCGCGGTGGATTTAGCAACATGTGCTCCTGCTGTAAAAGGCAGGTGCACCGCACCCACTGCCACTAACTCTGAGCCTGGTTCCCGAGCAGGACGTTCTCCCCGGTAGTCCACCAGCAGATGACAAACACCCACCTCTCCGCCTCTTCCAAGGGACGAGGGGACCTTCCGGCAGAGTTTCCGTTAGAGTTTTTTTTGCCGGTCAACATGTCTGTTAAAGTTGAAATCTTCCGGACAAAATTAGAAAAGTGCTTTGTTATTTATTGAGCTTTACAACAAATTAATAACGACTCGATATAATAATATAAGAATAATACACGGAGCCTCTCTTTTCCTCCCCCTCTTCTGACAGCCCGTCAGTATCCGTCTCATGCAGCTGGCTGATCCAGTAATGAGTGACCCAACAGTCAAAATAAACATATTTATAACTAGTTTTGGTAGTTTGAGAAGTAATTAAAATAGCTAAGTGTGATGATCTAACTTGAAGT
>NW_011336670.1:0-2440 GCF_000735185.1 Notothenia coriiceps | reverse complement strand
TGAGGAAGGAACCGGAAGTGCTAAAAATGCTAACTTACTTCCGGGTTTTACGATTTTTCACCATTCATTCCATCAGCTCATCGGCGTTCTCTTAACCTATACATTTCACCTCATTCTCCAGCAGCCAATCAACGTGCTGCAGCCAAACTATAAAATGGTTCTCCTCTCTCCTGCAATCAGCTGTGATTTCAGGTGTTCATGCACCTTATCATATGGTGTCAATAAATGTTCAAACTAAATGAATTTTTTCCTGATTGAAACATCATGTGTTGAAATAAACAACTGCAGTTCAAAATAAAAAGTGAATTGCCTAATATTTTTGTTGTGGAATCATTCATTTCTTTCTTTAAAGGCAAAAACATGAAAAATCTAAGAAAAAAAACTATTGAATACAATATATTTGGAGCAACTTAATTTATAAATGGTTGTCAACTTAAAAACGTATATCCCGAATGAGGGTAATTAAGTACATACAACTTAACATTCCTTTTAAATCATGTGGTAAAACTAGTCGGAACCACTTAATCTTTTGAGTAATCTACTTCAAAACTTGTGTTTATGCTACCAATTATTAAGTAAGTGGTAATTAAAAACACCTCTGATTGTGGAGGAAAAGCCTTCTCCCCTAACTCAAATAACTTTTTTGCTTTAAGACAATTTCATTAAAAGTTGTCTTAACTCAATAAACATCGATGGAAACTGTTGCGTTCATTTTCTCTGTTGAGCCAAGGCATTTGTTTTTAGAGTGTAGTTAGAAGTATTTTCTGTGAAGTGTTTTCATGTACTTCATTTGTTTCCACCCTACTCTGTTTTCCATGACAACACTTTCTTAACATTTTACTTAAGTACTTGAGTTAATGTTCTTAGTTCCTGTCCAGCACTGGCTAACATAAGTTTTTTTTTTATTAAAGTTTTTTCATCATGCTGATCTAATTGAAAGTCTTTGGTATATATTCAGTTCATTATATTTTTAAGCAATATCCTGAACAACACTGCCATGTCGGAACACCATTTGCATTATGTCTAAGATTAAATGACTACGTTCCTTCACACATATTTTCACCATGTTCAGCACCTCTCCAACACTAATGTGCGTTCTTCCTCTTCCTCATCCCTAGTAAAAACATTTGAACAAGACACCATCAATGCATCTGATTCAACATCTTAATTTAGACGGTGGTAGCTTCTTCCACTCAATTTACTGATTCAGAACATTGATACAGTTTCCATAATGCTTTTTGCCACATAACTGGGAGTCACTGACTGGTGATGAAATTGATTTGGTCAAGATTGCAACTGAAAGAACCATATGTCACATGGCTCACACTATGACTTCAGGCAAAAATTGTCCAAATTAGATTTCTTTGAAGATGAGACTCAGATATTTTTTTGTTCACAGCCTTGTTAACAGCAAAAATAAGATGGAATAAGAATTGTAATCTTTTTGATTGGAAACCTCTCAATTTGAAATATTATAGCATCAATGTAGACATTGATCTTAGTGGAAATTGTATGTGTGACGTATTTGTCATTGTCATATATGAAACTGATGACTTTATTTTAGAAATAATGTGAACAGCCAAACATAAAAGGTGTGCAGTGTGAAAATAGCCTAACTATGACTCACTCAGAGAACATTAATAATCATGAATGACTGCTTAACATTCACCTTTTATAACAATTTTACTTTACAATAATAACAGCTTGCAACGGTTATACTAATTACTGTACAATAAAATGTGCCAACAAAATTCTGTCAAAACAACAGTCATACCATAAGCGTTAATGATCTATTATCGAAATTCAGCACACAACCATTTAATACAGATGTTGTTCAAATGTACAACAGCTATTTGCAGAAGCTATGAAAACATCTAACTATGCTAAATCAAATCAGAAGGTTTGTTCATACTGTATGAATCCACAAAATGTTCACAGGGTTTACCAACCCAGTCTCATAAAAAAATGTGTAATAACTACGTTGGTCCACAACGTAGGACGTAGTATTTCTACAAAAACGCCTCTATGGCTGGCGTCTATGTCACGTGATCTTCACATTTCTCCCTGCAGAAAAAAAAAACATGGCCGAACTTCGTTTTATTCTCTGTGTAAAATGTCTATTTTAAAGTTAGTTTGGCCATTACAATGCGTTTTGATGTCATTTGATGCGAGAAATATGAGTTGTTATTTCAGATTAAGTGTGCAGTGGATGTACATGATCTTTAGTTTGCTAGTTATTACGAAGATTACTTCAGGAAATTGTGTCTATACAACGTTTTCATTGTTACCAAGGTGGTTGCTAGGGACGCTGCTATCGATATTATTTCTGTTATGTTGTGTAATAATGGTGTTATCTTTATTGCTACCCCCTTCCCGTCAATGTATGGTCCACAGCGCAAACGTATTAGTTTAACAAAATCCGCAATTGCGGCACCGGCGG
>NW_011336669.1:1866-2571 GCF_000735185.1 Notothenia coriiceps | reverse complement strand
AATTGAGGGATTCCTGTCCGTGACTCACAGTATCTGCTGCCCACAGCTGTTTTATAGAAGGAAAACCTCCTTCACTTTATGAAATCTCTGCGGCACCAGTGGCCTGTACTACGAAGCAGGATTTGCTATTTACACTATTCATTCATGAAGTATGACGCTGCGCTGTCAGCACGCGTCTCCATGTTTGTGATTGGTCAAATGTTGCTAACCCCGTCCCTTTCAGGTGAACGCGCTCTCAGCCGGACAGAGAAACCCTGGTTGATTTGCTGAGTTGATAACCAGCTTCGTAGGACCGCTTATCGACATCGCGTTTGTTAGGGTTAGTTAAGCCGGGTAAATCGAACATATCAAGGGTCTGTTGAACTGGCTTCGTCGTACAGGGCTCTGGAGGCAGTAACGTGTAACTCAGCAGAATCTGAGAAGAGCAGCACCAGCTGCAAAGAGCTGTGCCTTTTACTGTTTACTTCACTGCGTTTCCCTTCATTAGAACAGCTGAATAGAGATCGAGGCTGCTACGTTTAACCACACAGACCTATACACACACAGAACTATCAGAGTATTCCCCCTCGTTTTATAAAGGAGATGTCTTGTCACCGGGGCGCATGATGTGTGTGTGTGTGTGTGTGTGTGTGTGTGTGTGTACTCAGCTCCGCTCTGTGTTAGGGTGACCAGGTCCCAACAAACTAAATGTGGGACAAGGAGTAT
>NW_011336669.1:0-1858 GCF_000735185.1 Notothenia coriiceps | reverse complement strand
ATAGTTATATGTGTATTCCCAAGTGAAAGAAATTTGTTTAATCTTAATCTCGATGTGCTATAGTCCTGCCGGAGTGCACCGAAACGAATGATACTATCATAAACAAATGCCCACACACACACACACACACACACACACACACACACACACACACACACACACACACACACACACACACACACACACAACACATACACACCACACACACAACACACACACAAAACGAGGCCACGCTTTATTAACTAGTGCGCACGCTTTACTAACTCGTGCGCACGCTTTAGTAACTCGTGCACACGCTTTGGTAACTCGTGCGCACGCTTTATTAACTCGTGCGCACGCTTTAGTAACTCGTGCACACGAGAAGGTATCTCGTGCGAACGAGAAAGTAAAACGTGGCCACGTTTTATTTATTTTTCTCTCTATGAACCCTCCAGGGCTCCGTAATTTTGCAACCCATGGAAGAAAGAAAATAAGCATATTCCTAAAGTGAAGCATACCTTTTATATCTCATTCCGTAAAGGTAAATAGTGGATCTCCATTACTGACCATTAACATCAATCACCTGTCTCTGGCTCTTCTTCTGCAGCAATCTTCATCACGGTGACATCATCATCCACTGCCTGTCTTCAAAGATTCCAGGTGGAGGCTAACCAGGCGTGAAGCCCAGCTGCAGGGTTTCTGTAACGGAAGGTCTAAGGAACGTAGAGAACAAATATCTGTGCAGATGCAACATTAACCTGAAAGTATACCGGGTGCGTCTCCCTGCCATTGGCAATAATCGCCATGGTAACAGCAATGGGCTTTTGTAACCTATGTGTGTTGTTTATGAGCTGGCGCGGATATTGAAATAAGTATGGTAAAGCTGTGACAGCCACACACTGTTGGGGTAAACATGCTCAGAGGTGTGTTTATTAACACATTCATTCATAGCTCCCACTGGCACACGCCAAGCATTCAATATGAATCACTCATCAGTTACATGGTTATAAATGCACAATATTCATATGTATCCCAGAGAGAGCAAAAGGTCATTCACAATGGAGATTGTAAACAAGCGAGGGATGGCAGGTGACAGATGGTCTCTGAAGTCTCATCGCTCTCTGTGGGCTCTGAAGCTCCGATATGGAACATTAGACCATAAATATATACAAGGTTCTCCATTACCAGTCTGTTTTCTTGCCTCGGTGTCTGCTGGGATTCGCTTGGCATATTAATAACAAAGGTGAGGATTTTAAAATGAGCTCCATTTGCTCGCTTTTTATTGTGTTCACATGCAACATGTTTTGAAGGAAACATATTGCTGCCTGAATAATCTTTTTTATTCATATTGCAGGTTCTTAAAGTGGAAGTGCGGAAAACTTGCATTCCTTCAAATTACCAGCAGGCGATGGCTCCAATGGTTAAAAAACGAAATCAGATTGTATAGAAGTCTATGAGAAAATGACCCTACTTCTCACTTGATTTAAAGTAAGTAAAGTAGGCAACTTCTGAGAACTGTATGATCTTAATGACTTGTGTTAAGTATTCTTCATAACAGTATGATGATGAATTTGTAAATTGTGTTCCGATTTAGATAAAATAAATGGGAAAGCAAGGTATTTTTTTAGAAAGCGACTACCTTGTTATCGATAGCTTAATATATTACATGATCACGAGATCTTTGTACAAAAAATGTACACGTGTCTGTTTGCAAACAGACACGTGTACATTCGTTGTACAAAGATCTCTATCTTATCTATCTCTGGTTACATGACCCCAAGCTAAATAACACGCGTGTTATTTAGCATAGGGTCATGTAACCAGTAGCACTGCAAGACACTCTGGGGCATAGGCGGATTTTGTGGGGGGGCATGGGGGG
>NW_011336668.1:0-5343 GCF_000735185.1 Notothenia coriiceps | reverse complement strand
CCCAAAACGCCTCGTTGGTGAAACGTCATCATGACGTCATCGTCATTTGATTCTTCCGGGTACGGGTCCATTTAGTTCCGGGTACGTGCTTACAAAAGCACGTACCCGGAACTAAATGGACAATAAATGGCCAATCCGTGGAGCCGTTACGTTACGTCCGCGGAGCCGTTACGTTACGCCCCCGCTGATTGGTCCAAATTGACCAATCCACACACACACTCAGTGCTGATTTCTGCTCCGTGCTGCAGGCTGATAACAGACAGTTGGGATCGCGCGAAATTCTCTCTGCAGCACCATTCTCACAGCGTTTATCAACCTATATACCTTGTTCTTACTCAATATCAAGCCACACTTATTGTTTTTATTTCGGCTGTGACTTTGTGTGTGTTCAGGTTGAGTTTGGCTGTGTTTGGCTATGTATCGCTAAACAAGGAAATCACGGAGGCGCAGGGGGGAGGGGGAGCTGCAGTGAGCGTTTAGTGGAGAAAGTGAATACTGCTGAATCCACATACTTTACAGAGATGCTGTATGCGAAACCAATGTGAGTTTGGAAAATTGCACAGTATTTTTCTATTTTAGTAGGCCTATACCTCAACAATGGAATTATGATCAGTGGAAATGGCCATGACACCTCTCCTTTAATCATAACACAACTACCCGCTAAAAAGAAACAAAAAACGCTTAAATCTATTGCGTCCTCAGGGAGTTTAAATGAGAGTGGATTCCTTGCAAAAGGTCAGGGGTAAAGAGTCTGTCCTCCACCCGTCCCTGCAGAATCCCTGGTCCCCCTCTCCAGCCGGACATCTGTATCACTTTGTTGTAAAAGTGTCCTGAAAGACAATCGGCCCATGAATACTCCCTGCGGGGCCTGAAGAGCTGTGTTTTCAGACCAGGGGATTAGTAGCATGTCACCAGCTCTGCAGCAACTGACAGTCCGTCCAGGTCCAGATGGCCCTCTCTCTTCACCCCGTGTAATTGCGAATTACAAGTAAATGAAGCTGCGATTTATGCATTCTCTCCAGGGCCTCCAAACCACTGACCACTGGTGTTTTTTGAATGCATATGTGTATGTAATTTGTTCGCCTTCGCCAGGGTTCTACCAACAGGGTTATACGGTCCAGTTTAAGGGCCGTCATTTGGAGGTTATGGGGGAAGGTTACAAGCACGGGTCTCCAGCCAGCTGGACGGTGCATATTTGATTGTAATCACGGTGGACTCCTCATAAAACAGAAGCATTTGTGAAGCATTGACACAGGCCTCACTAAAGAAACAGAAATGTTGACTTTAATTAAATGTTTTTTTTCATTTCTGTTTTAGATTACTTGAAATAAATAATATTTAATGAAACCTAATATTTTTATTTAAACTTAATATCATTGCTTTCAACTATCCTAATACTGTCTTGTGGAATCTGTTTACCTAAAACATTTAATTGAAGTTTCAGTTTTGCGGTTCTAGTAATGGACATCAGCTAATGGCAGCAAGGCGGAGTGGAAGAAATAATTTATTGGATGCGGAATAAATCCATCAGCTATGAAGACTGGATGGAGTGATGGATGGACGGATGGATGAATACATTGCTGAACAGCCATTTTTTCCCCATAGTTGGCAAAATTCTGCTTCGTATTCATATGATCTTGAAATATTAACAGCTACAAAAGTACTGACATTTCCATTTCTGTCGAGAATCTGGGTGTTCAGTTCAGTGTATTTGCATAATTCCTAAATTGCTCTAATCCTACATTCAGGCTTCTCTATATGTGAGCATATCTCACCCCCCCCCCCCCACACACATACACACACACATGCACACACAGATACATAACACTGTACCAACTGGCCTGTGATGTACCCTCTTCCTCCCAGACTTCCTGTTAGCCTGTTACCAGCCAGTCAAGACATCTGCCAGTTGCACGTCCAATGGGAGCGACAGTAGCGAGGGCCGGCGTCGGAACAATGTTGGCCGGCGGATCAAAGTGCTTCTGAGGAAATGCCACCAAGGCTAATTGGTATCGTCAGTGTCTCGGTCCCAGCTGGGATCAGACGGGGCAGACGGGAAAGGCCTGATAGCCGAGATAAAGTAGCTAAGTAAGGGGCTGGCGCGTGAAACATAATGACATGCTATTAGTGATTCAATTTCTTATGTATTGCCATGGATAAGAGCCATGAAAAAGTGATATGGACTCATCTATTGCTGATCATTTCCGATTTATATCTGGTGGGAAATTACTTCCATGGCTGATTACTGTGGAATGGAATGAGTGACAAGAAGACACTCAGAGCAAAAATATTTAAATAAGTCACACACAGACTTTAAGTCCAAATAATATTTAACTCCATGTTTTCTTTTCTTTTCTACAGCCAATACATGCTATGTAAATAAGATGCCATTTATTTTAGGAATTCATTTTGTTTGCATTATTGCTCCCCATTTATCTCTATACATACACTGGAGCCACTTTAGAGTTGTATTATTATATTATTTGCAAAAGGCAATCATTCTCAACATTTTTAAGCAGCTGATCAATCCTAACAGAGCCGGCCAGCTAACCAATCAGAGCAGACTGGGCTCTGGTTTCAGACAGAGGTTGAAAAGAGGTGCACAGGCAGTATGAGAAAAATAAAGAGCTCTTTGAACATTAAAGCATGAGACATGTACTTGTAGAGACACAGAATACAAATGAACCTGAAATGAGCAGAATATGTCCTCTTTAACAGGGGGTTAAATGTCACCAGCAAATGACCAACTGTCAACCGATTAGCCTATATTCTCTGGTAAAAAGTTAAAGGAAGCAGCGTCTTTGTCACATTAGCCAACGCTAGCATAAACAAATACCTTTTCATTCCCTCAATCTAATGAAAATGTTACCTAAGCACATAAATCCTTTATGCACATTGTAAATATAAGTTTTAAAAAAAAATTCCTTTGACTTGTACCCTCTGTGTTTTATGCCGTGTTACACTGTTGCACAACTATTGTCATTATGTGACTAAGAACCAATTTAATGATTGATTCAAAAATGGTTAATATATTTTTTGTTACTTATTTGGTTTCTTCATGGGTGTTTGATTTACAAATGTGAGAAAATGTGTCTGTAATATAAAAGCCACACCCTGTGTGTCTTTTTAGGTTTGTTCCAGGATTACAGGTGACACTGAAACATGCTGTAGTATCACGTATTCATACAAAGCTCCTCAAACAGCCTAAACCCACCTCCACATGCCTCTGGCCCACTAACAAATTCCTCTATCCACAGTGTACTGAGTCTACATAAATCCATCATCCTGTGAGAACACTCTCTGACACTTCTTTTGTATGAAGAGTCTCTGGAGATGATGACATCACCAGGTCCCTTTGTTGTGAACTGGGGCAAAAATATCTCACAAATCCAAGTTAAAATTTACAAGTTTACATAAAAATCTCACTTTTCTTTTACAGGCCTCTCCCGCCCACTGTCACAGGGCCATATATAATCCTCACCTACACATTTGAAGTCCTACTTCAGAGGGAAGGAACGGCGCCAGAGTGGCCTGTTATGTTTTATTAGTGTGTCAAAACTGGTATTGATTGAGGGCATGATTGAAAGCACTGAATATAGCCTTAGAACGTAAAAGACAAATTGAAGCAGACTGTGTGTGCCCAGATGTGTAGTAAGAGTAAAAGTGCATGAGAAGTTGTACTTTTTTACATTTGTATATGGCATTTCTGAAAGGACAAAGACACCAGGAAAAAAACTGCAGCAGGATACAGCAAAACAAATCCCAGTGAAAAATGGCTCCCCAAGCCAAGGCCATACTTCTTTATTTATAGCCCAAAGAGTGACATTTTCACAACACTGCCACATACCATGACATTTTCCCTCTATATTTTGCCAAGGAATGGTTAGTTGCAGAGACAAGAGGGAGGTAGCAGAGGGCTGTGAAGGGAGAGGAGAAGTTGATTCATTACACAGGGAGAACACATACATTCTTTGTTTTCATGAAAGCTTCTCGTGTTTTTAAATGTTGGTGATGTTTCCTGTCTTCTCCCCACGCTCGCCTTGACTCGATCATTGACAGCGGTAAAGGGATGACAAAGGGGTGTAACCAAGGAAGTGGACAGGAGCCGCCACAGAGAAGAAGAAACGCCTCAATCCGTTAACATTCCAGCTGCGGGGTAGCTTGAAGAGACCGAGCTGCACGTACAGTACGTGCACACCGGGGTTCTGATAGGGCAATGCCAGTAACCGACTGTAGTGGGAATATAGTGTGCAAAGAGCTGTATTTTATATAAATCTCCTTTCGAACGTTTTTTTTTGTAGTATTGACATAGATACATGGCAGTCTCCTGGAAAATTCAGTGATACTAGAAATTAGCCAATTTGATTAAAGATGCCCTGTAATGCTTTGGGAGTTTTGCTTTTCCTGTAGTTATATAGGTTTTTGTGCATGTAAACAGTCTGCAAAGGCTAAAATCCCTGTGTTCCCTATAGAGAGACTTTCTGTCCCATACACTGACCGGATCAGGATGGATGCAGCAGAACCTCTTAAATGATATATTTTACTCCTCACGTTCTTTTTCCTTTTCAAAATCTGGAGCCTGCATTACCAATAATGCCACTGGACCAGTGACGGTATGATTTGAATGTAAAATGCTGTTGGTGGTAAATGTAACCTTTCGCTGTAAATATCAAGCAGACACATTTTCAATCTTGTAGTCTACTGACATCACTCCACATGACTTAAGGCCAGTAATCAGACTTCACACAGCTCCCTCTGGAGACACTGAAGGCTTTTTCCATCTTTTGTTCATATATGCAGTCGTGCTTCCCACTTCGATGTGTAAAATCAGTGACATTCACCTCTAAAGCAACTTTCACACAATACATTGTATGCTAAAGTTCTCCAATCCAACCTTTGAGGAAGGACATATAACATGGTTATATACAGTATATTCCTATAATGTGGCCATCAGGACTACTGTAGCTAAAGTTATATTAGAAAAAAACAATAATTATCAGTCAAACTGCATTCATATGGGAGATAAACCACTGATTTGTTATTAAAGCTCCCATGTCATGCTTTTCCTGTTATTACCCGTCCCCTTGTGTGTTATGAAGGTTTTTCTGCATGTAAACGGTCTGCAGAGTCACAAACCCTCAAAGTACACCCTGTAGCGAGTAAAACTCTAACACAGAAAATACCTCCCCAAAACGCCTCGTTGGTGAAACGTCATCATGACGTCATCATCCATTTGATTCTTCCGGGTACGTGTTTTCGTAAGCCGGAACTAAATGGGCCAATCCGTGGAGCCGTTACGTTACGTCCGCGGAGCCGTTACGCTAAGCCCCCGCTGATTGGTCC
>NW_011336667.1:0-1855 GCF_000735185.1 Notothenia coriiceps | reverse complement strand
ACCTCTAAGCTAAAGACGGCTAATGTTGGGCTATAAAGGAACTACAGCACGGTCACATGACTTCACCTCACCACAGCTAAGCTAAAGGCGTCTACTTTGGACACTTGTTAGCAACCGCCATTTCAAAATCCATCGGTGGGGTATTTACTGACGTATTTAATGTCGTAGACATCATCAGTTTGTCAGCTTGTGTTAACCACAGACCTTATTTCAGGCTTTTAACCAAAAACACATTCAGAAAACCGATTACTTACGGACGAGGGACAGCAAGGGCCAAAAAGCTGACTCATTCCTGCAGCTCTTTATGTAGGCTACAGTGAACTGCCAGGGTTATTTCCCAAAGTAAATCTGCTTGCAGCTTCCTCATTATTCTCGTAGTTTAGTGAGCTTTGACATGTGGATTTGACCGTTGACCACCTGTCTTGACACTGCTGACCTCCGAGGGAACCAACAACCAGAGAGACCAAAATTGAAGACATAAGCCCTCCCTGCTCTATTGGGGAGATATCTGCCGCACGGTCTGCAGTTAGCAGAGAGACAGGAGTAGATGGTACAAATATGAGTTGGATTGTTCTGCTTTTAATTCAAGAGATTAAACTATATGTTCATTAAATAGTATGTGTGAGCTTGATTGTGTGTATTCAACAAAAACGGAGCATTTTCTGTCAGCTCAGATGTTATTTCTGCTTTTTTTTTTTATTGTAGTATGTGTTCATGTGTTTCATAGTGAGGCTACCTCTTGAAAGTGCTTCATGAAAGGCAGGTTTTCCTATAAATAAAATCATGCTTGATCCTAAATGTGTTGGTTTCTGCTTTTCTAAGGTTACACAAGCATTATCAATGAATACTACACATGGATAATTCTGTTAATTATGCTGTTACTGCCACCACTCACCCTAAATGTCCACCCGAGTAATTCTACAACTATAAATCTGAGATATTTGAAATTCAGAAGGGTCCAACATGTTAATAATCCAGGCATACCCTCACCCCTCTCCGCCTTCAGACCAGCACTTGACCTTGCCTCTGGTTGCATCGCCTCCTCAAAAACACAGCAGGTTAAGACGAGATATCTGATGGAGGGAAGCAAGGACCGAGAACTGATCAATACTTCCCAAGAGGTCAGTGAGGTCATTTGAATGAAGTCCAGCAAGGAGTGAGCGAACCACCGCTCGCACCATGTTAGAATATCCTGTTGCTGAGTATAAAGAAAGTAACTCTGACAAACAGGGTCTGCAGGGTGAAGGTAAAGATGATCCCGAAACCCTGACTGACATGGCTTTAGGCTAGTGAAGGGAAGGAGTGGGAATACTGAACTACAAACAGGTTGGGAGGTAAAAATACCTATCTAACATTATTTAGGCCTTAAGCCAACAAAAGGAGAAAAGACAGCCTCACAAACTTACAAAGTACAACTTCTTCAATAGAGTGGTGCAGGGATGATGTATTTCTGTAGAACGACGAAAAGGTTAGCATCTCCCTGGTTCCCTCAACAAAAAGACAACGGGATTTTTCCATTGGATTTTGGAATATTGCTGAAAATAATCTCTGTGGCAAAAAAACGGTTATGATACCTACACATTTGGTTCATCAGGATAATCTCCTTATAATAACACACATTTGATAAGAATTGAAGCATAAATGCAAACTCCAGAAGTAAGAAGCTAACGTGAGACTACAAAGGAACTACAGCACGGTCACATGACTTCACGTCACCACCGCTAAGCTAAAGGCGGCTAATGTTGGGCTATAAAGGAACTACAGCACGGTCACATGACTTCACGTCACCACCGCTAAGCTAAAGGCGGCTAATGTTGGGCTATAAAGGAACTACAGCACGGTCACATGACTTCAC
>NW_011336666.1:0-3218 GCF_000735185.1 Notothenia coriiceps | reverse complement strand
GCTACCTGTCACTCTCCTTTAACTCCTCCGGTGACTTTCTTTTATTTGAAGATAGTTTTTTGCCCGGCGCTCACGGGCAAACGGGAGTCTGCTCGTGCTGGTTCCGCAGTAAACAGCTGTTTGCTTTTCACCCAACAACGACAACCGCCTCACGAAACACTATGTTGTAGCGTTAATAAACGAAACAATTGAACAACATTGCTTGTCAAAGTACCTATACCACAGGACAATTTTATTTGTTTTAAGCAATATTTTTAGTGGCCCGAGCGGGCAAGTGGAAAGTACGTTATGCTGGCCCGGGGTGTCTAAATAGTGCTTCCGAGCCAGCGGGCCATTTATAATGTCGAGCCCTGCTCTCTGTCACTGTGCATGTGTGTAATGTTTGTGTGCAAGTTAGACGGGGCCTGCGTGTGTGCCTGCGTGTGTGACTGTGTCTATGAGGGAGAAAGGAAAGCTCATTTTGGCCGCGGCGGGAAATTGATTTGACAACATAATACTCGATGTTCACGATGTGGTCATTTACGACATCGCATGTAGTGCAATCCACGATGTATCGTGTAAACTCGATATATCGCCCAGCCCTAACTAGGGCCCATGCAAAGCTTTCTAAAATGTTGTTAATCTTACTAATAGAGGGAGATAACTGACAGGGTGCAAAGAAGGAGAAAAGAAGAGCATGAAAGGGTGTACTCACAGCCCTCTCTGGCCAGGTAGAGGTTCCTGGTGCCTGTTTCTACTTTCACTTTGTCCACTTTCAGCTTGGAAGCATCCTCTCTGGTCACTGCTGCCACAATCATCAGCTTTCTGCCATCCAAACGGATACCAGCGCTCTGCAACAAATAACCCAAAATTACAACAAGACAGCAAATGCACAAAACTGGAAAACAAATTATTCCATGACAAAAAAAAAACAATTATAGTTAATTACTCGGAATGTATTACCTCAGCCTCATCCTGTGATGCAGCCAGACATTTGTCTGCAGCCTCTTTATTCTTAAACTGAGCAAATGCACAACCTGCAAGAAAAAGGCCAAAATAAGTCCATTAACCGGTTTTTGCAAACAATAAAGATAAGAGTTTTTTTCATCCAAGCACTGGTAACTGACCTTTTGAATGTCCTGTGTCTGGGTGGAGAACAACCTTTATGTAATTAAGCTCTCCATACTTTAAGAGTATTTCCTCCAGATCCTCTTCCTCTGTGTCAAAGGACAGGTTCCTAACACAGGCAGAAGGAAGATAAACAAAGATGGCAGTGAATAATTAGTGAGTAAGCATGAGTAGATATTTTGAAAGCATGTTTAAGATTAAGGAAAGAGAACAATGTCAAACCTGAGGAATATTGTTTTGCCTTCTGGTACGTCTGAAGGGAGAAGCTTCTTGACTTTCTTCTTTTTGGCTGGAGATAAAGGAGCAGTGTCAAAACAACATTTTCATTGACATTTGTATTACCATTACATGCAAAAATAATAAGAAAAACATAAGCATATAATTGATACCTGATTCTTCATCTTCATCATCTTCGTCATCCTCATCACCCTCACTCTCATCTTGATCTTCCTCTGAATCAAGGTTACTCTTATCCTCGTCGTCATCGTCGTCTCCCTCCTGGGACACATCATCATCTTCTTTCTCATCGTCTGCCGCCTCCTCCTCCTCCTCCTCCTCACTGTCTTGTTCCTCACTATCATCTTCATCTCCCGATTGGGACTCCTCCACTTCAGGTTTGGTAGTGACTCTGTGAAGATGTTTTAAAGAAATAACCCGGTAAAGTAAACCAGTTTTAACCTGTTGACATATTAACAAAGCTTTACATGTGAGATCCACACTTTTTCTTTGCAGGAGCTGCTTGCGGCTTTTCTTCTTCCTCGTCTTCACTGTCACTCTTTGAGGCTGACGGTTTCGCTGTTGCCTCAGTAACTTTAGCTCCTATTAGGTAAACAAAAAAAAGTGTTATGAATAGGAATTATTGTATTTTAATGTAGACATTTCTTCCCATGAAGAGTAGGAGAAACAAGGCATTCATTTTCATTTTTTTATGTGTGTTTTTGAAATATTACCTGCACTTGCGGAAGACTGTGTGGCGATAAACTTGTCCTTAGGCACAGCCCAGTCAATTGCTACCTGCCGACCTGTGAATGAAACAATGACATTTAAAAACACAGTCACAAGAGACGGACTGATTCTTATTTTCCAAATAATATGCCAGCAATGAAAAGTGTTTCTCCCACAACAGTAAAATGTCTCACTGACTAACCTTTTATTTCCTTCAGATTCATGGCAGTTAGTGCTTTTGCTGCCTCAGACACATTTTTAAATTGGACAAATGCAAATCCTCGCATCTTCCCATCTGTAGAAAAACATTAAAATAGGAAATAAGCAATCAACCAACTTAAGGGGCACACAATAATTCAACTATTAATTACTTTGATTATTTGTCCATCCGGTTAGAATAACAAATATTTTTACCAGGTTTGAGGGCAATTTTGTTCTCACGGACTGTTCCAAACTTGGAAAAAACTTCTTTTAGATCATCTTCCGAGCACTGTAACACAACAATTGGGACAGATCTAAGCAACTAGTGTCCCGCTTTAACAGCATTTATGTCACTGAACTTCAGAGGATGGTTAAAAATGGTGCTTGTCAGTTACTCCATTGCTCAACCATAGCGTACAGCAGAGTCCTGCATCGGGTCGGGTATCCGCGGGTACCCGACGGGTGACCCGCAAAAAAGGTGATTTGCGGGTGGTATTTTTACAAACGCTTTTTTCCGGGTTCGGTTCTGGGTAAAACAAAGATGATGCGAGTCGGGTTGCGGGTGTTGCATAATAAATATAAATAATAATAATAATTTTGTTTAATGTTTAAATCCTCAGACCTCTCCCCCGCGGGACCGAGCATAATCATAACCTCTGCAGCGCATCTATCTGCTGCTGAGCGCGCCACATTCTGAATGGCTGAGGTGAAGCTCTCTAGCGGAGAATACAGCATTTTCAATAACTCTTCGTCAAGAGCGAAATCCAACGTCTGGGAGGCTTTTGGTGTCATCCTAGATGGAGAAAATAACCAACATCCCACGCTTTTTGAGCCAAATATGCAACTGCGTGTGTTAATAATTGCACGTTTTCACCGCTCATATATATGCGGCTTCGGGTCGGGCTGCGGATCTTGTGCCGGCGGGTCGGGTCGGGTTGCGGAACTATTTGGTTATATGTGCGGGT
>NW_011336665.1:0-5216 GCF_000735185.1 Notothenia coriiceps | reverse complement strand
TCAGACCAAACTCTGACTTCCACATCCTTCTTGCCAGCATTAAGTTAATGATGAGGTTAACATTATTTAAAACAAACTTCAGAGGAAGTTCTCTATTTAGCTGTGAGCCTGTTTTAGAGGGAAAAGCAACGTATTCATTGGCCAAAGGACACATAGTCGGTCTCGGGGTAATTTCCATTGGCTTGGCATCACTGCAAAACCTTTTAACTTCTAAAGAGGAGGTCATTCTGCACAACAGAAAGTACAACTAAAGCATGTCTTCAAATGGGTTTCAGTTCTTCAAACAAGTTAAAACTACAGTTCCACTCAGATTCATTGACAAACTGCAATGCATTTACTGTAAAATGCATTCTTTATCATGGTTGTTAGTCACTAAATCTGATGTAATGAATAGACATGTCAAATACCGAACCCATATTATTCACTTAAGTTTTTCCATCAGCATTTGCAAAAAGCAAAATGTGTCCTAATGAGATATTGTATGCTGTCTAAAGCGCCCGATAGCAACAGGTTAAATTCACAGACTGAAAACAGCTGGTACGGTTCTGTCCAATAGTAGCAAAAATAAAGCTGCCATCACCTTTGAAGCTCACTTATTAACTTTGAAATGTAAAACAAAAAAATAGATAACGCCAATAACAATACTGCCTTAGTGTGTTTCACTTGTAAGACAGCAGGTCATAATAAAACTTAAAGGTGGCCTATCATGCAAAATGCACTTTTGTACGTCTTTTATACATGAATATGTGTCCACGGTGTTCCAGGGAACTCACCAAGTGTCAGAAAACACAACCCTCTCTATTTTCCTCCATACCCAAATCTCTTAAAAAGGGGCTGCAACGGATCTGATACAGACTGATCCAGATTTGAAAACTTCTGTGACGTCACAGAAGTGGCGCTACGGCTATTGGGCCAACTCCACCAATCAGGAGGAGACAGCCACGGACATTGCCGTTCAAAAGCGCTGGAGACGCTGTAGTACATATGCCAGGCCTGTAGATGGTGCTGCTCTCACATAATCAGCCCATGAAAAGACAGTGTTAAATTGAGCGAAATGAGGAATGGCTAAAATGCATGATCTGTTTGGTATTTTGAAAAATAAAAAGTATAAATATGCCTTATATAGGTATGGTCCTACACTATATTATTCAAATATAGCATGATAGGTCCACTTTAAGAGAAAGGCCAGTGGGATTAAAACACACAAGAGATTATGTCTAGAAATAGTCCATGGGATTACGAGAGGTCCAACCAAAACCATGCCAAGAGTTTTAGAATATGTAGAGGCAATCATCTAGATTGTATCAGCATTTTAACAAAGGAATGGAGGCAACCACTGTGTTGCCTTGGGTATCAATCATAGAGCACATTTTTCTGCAGCTACATGCATACACAGCAAGATCTCTAATGATCTGCAGGGTTGAATTATTGAGGTTGCCATAAAACTATCTAAGTTAGGTTACCTTGAGTAAAATTAAAGAGACTGTGTTGTGTAACATGCACATTTTTGCTGGCACACCCTTTATGGAATAATTTTACATTTAGGGAATGAAATGAGAATATAACCTATTTCAAATTGTGGAAGGTACATTTGAGTCCACAGTCGAAAGCTTATAGGTTTTGTGTAGAGTTATTTCCTGTAGGTCCTTTGAGGTTGTCCCAAGAAAAGCAGCGGATTTTTTTAAAAAGCTTTTGAAAGTTGATGGAAGCAGTCTTTTCAAGTCAGTTAACTTTTTTTAACCCTTTCGTTATTTTCCTGTTGCTGCTTGGACTCGCTTCCTTTGGCGGTCATAGTTTCATCAGATTTCTGCAATCATAATGCCTTCACCTCTTACTCTATGGTAACAAAAGTGTCCTTAAATCTTGGGTCGAGGACTGTCGTAGTATAGAGGACCGTGCCCAACGATCTACTTTCATAACTTGCAGTGAAGTCAGCTCTTATTTTGTCTTTTAATGTCACATGAAAGGCAGCGGTCTCCAGCCTTCACTGTCACACATACATATTTTCCATTTCAAGTGCAGGACTCAACATGGGGTCTTTCTCTTCACGTCTCGGAAGCTGTCGGGTGGGCCAAAGATCTTTCCAACAGTGTATGGTGTTGCCATACCTGAGTGTTGAAGCATCAGGTGCTACTTCTTGAGATCTGTCTCCAATACAGCACACACATGTAAGTGTTCCACTTTGTAGGCTCGCTGTGAATGAGCTTATGTTCAGGTAGCTCAAGGCCTTCTGCTTATCCTTCAACCTCCTCCTCATTTAGTTTGACATGGAAAAGGCAGGCCAGGTTGTACAGAACATAGACAAGCATGTGAGACACCTTAAGCCTTGCCTACAGCAAGATGAAGGTTATGGCCAAAACAAGGTATCCAAAGGTGACTTACAAATGCTTGTTTTTGTTGTTGAAAGGACTTCTTCTCAGACACAATCGTCTCTAGGGATTCATGGAGACTCTATGGTGCATTATATGAATATAAAGCTGAACATCCTAAACACCAGGAATGTGTTTCCCAGGATTTAGTCATACACTGGATTGAGGCTGGCATGTACGTAGCAAATGCTCTGCTTGTTCAGATATCAGTACAAGCAAAGAAAGGCTGTGAGTTCAGCCTGACTAAAACCTGGTCTTTGTGTACAGTTTTGAGATTACATAAATGAAATACTTTTCTCCGAGGCATGTCATATTTTCTGTCCAAAATTGACGTGTGTGTGTGTGTGTGTGTGTGTGTGTGTGTGTGTGTGTGTGTGTGTGTGTGTGTGTGTGTGTGTGTGTGTGTGTGTGTGTGTGTGTGTGTGTGTCAATTAGGCTAATGTTTCAATACTTTTATATTTCAGTTTACATTTGATAGGCTAATGCCACTGAGTCTGGTCTCATAATTGTCATTTTTCAAATCTAAATTTCACTGAATAGAAAAACATAAAATAAGTAATTTAGTAATGTGTGTTCAGTCTACTTCAGAGCACTCCTGTAATGTGCGGGCTATTAAACCTGGGTTTGAGCTGCAGAACCATAAAGGGCCGGAATTACAGTCAATGTCATTTATCTTTTTATGCTCAATAAAATGTTAGTTTATGCGGTGTTAAGAGTTTTTTTCTCTTTTTTTGACAATGAATTAATACATTTTAAACATACACAATTAGACCAGTATTAATAAAGAATACATTGATAATTTTATAAGGCCCTACAGTATAACTGTGTTGTGCATTTTCATACTTATGAACTGCTTTAAGCAGCTTTAGGTCATGGAGAACTTACCATGTACCATTTGAATATAGGGATGTTTTTCGCATATTAAATAGCTAAAAAAAAATGTGATTTGCCTCGCCTGACTCCAATTGTGAAAAGTTTGCCTGTCACAAAATAATTCACTTTTTTCATTAATATTTAAAGGAACGGGCATGACATAGTTATGTCATCTATTATATTTGTTAGGGAATAATTTGCTTAGGTATTCAACCTTTGACACAGTTCATAATTTTCTCCTTTCACTGTCTCCTTTCCCATGGCATATGTCTACGGCCTTGGGTATTGCTGCTATCTCTCTTAAGGAGGAGCAGCTTGGGCACATTGTTGTTGCCAGCTTATGACCGAGCACAAGCTGCATGAGGTAGTTTATTGTTCAGGGACATCTACAAGCCCTTCTTTTCTGGAACGTAGGTTCCCTGGTGCACATTCTTTTCTATGGACGACAGCTCTAGTTAGATTCAGGGGCCATATTTGTTTAGTCTCGCTGATGAAGAATGTTGATTATTACACTCCGAACTAGTTAAAACCTCAAACTACAGAAGAGTTCTTATTATTAGTTATTATTTATTTGGCATCTCAACCGTGTGATCCACTCGTGGCCCGTGACATGTCTTGTGAATTCTCCGGCCGAAGCTCCAAATAAACCGTCAGTGTTTTTGTGATCAAAGCTCCAGCTCTCCTCGTGTCTCTCAGAGTCCTGACTCCAATTCCTTCAGAAGTTTCCCCCACAATATTTGTTAACCTTTAGCTCTTTAAATTATTTAAAGGGGTGATCTAACTTTTAAACTATTGTCCTGTGACTAGCCCACCCTCCCAAGTGTTTGCAACAAGAAAACAAGAATTGTTTTTCATAAATTATTAAAGTCTTACATCGACAAGCATCTTGTGAAACACTGATATACTTTGCGATATTTTGGTTTAAATAGATGAGAGCACCAAATTACATAATATTGTCTAAAAACACACACTGCAGTCGATTGCATTAGGGAGTCACACTCTCTGCCAATTAATATATACCAGTCAAAGTTGAAGCCCCACTAAAGGTGATACCTTTGAGATCACAGTTGTACATTTCCCGTTTCTAAATCTATTCTAAGGACAGGCTTCTTCTGTGTTATCCAGAACATGTGCCTGGGGGCTAGGGTAATGTTATAAAAATGAAATGCAATATTAATGGATGTGGGAAGAAGGATTTTCACACGGTGGTTGTAGATAGGAAATAAGGGCAGCATGAGTCTGTGAAGAAAATAAATCCTTTTGGTGCCTCCTCGAACAAAACGCAGACGGCTCTGTGTGATACAAACAAAAATATACAAACAGGCAAAGCAGACACACTCACAAATCCAGCAGCGTAATCCATGAGCATGACGAGGCACTCGGTTTGGGTGAACACATTCCTGTAGGCGCACTCGATATTGTGGCATTTTGACAAACAGCCTGCCAGAACTGGTCTGTCCGCAGAGGGGACAGCAGCCAGCAGAAAGTGTTCAGAGGCAAGGCTTTCCTTTGGGGGGGAAATGTGCTCAATGTCCTGGAAGGCTGCACAACTTCAAGGACAAGCCTCCGTCAGAGCACAATGAGGACCAGGGGCCTCATTTATAAAGCCTTGCGTAGGATTGACGTGGGAAGGTTGCTTACGTAGGACAAAGCAAATAAATACGCACAGACATTTTCCGATTCATAAAAGACTGCGTACCGGCGCAGGACTTGCGTACGGCACATCCTACGCCGGTTTCCCTTTACAAATCACATTCAACTCGAAATGCGGCGCAGCTTTTGCGGGCTTCACGTAACGCCCATATTTGCCTATAAATAGTAAAAAAAAAACGCCCATTCATTCATTCATTTTGACTGACTGCATGAAGAAGATCGCAGGAAATGACGACAGAACAGCTAAAAAAGACATCTCACACCGTGTCAGATTTTGGTTATTTTGGGGAGGTGGAGATAAATCATATTGTTTGGTTGATG
>NW_011336664.1:0-2423 GCF_000735185.1 Notothenia coriiceps | reverse complement strand
GAGGAGGGTTTGCTGAGGTGGTCTTGGATTCAGTCAGGAGGAGGGTTTGCTGAGGTGGTCTGGGTTTCAGTGAGGTGAGGATTTGCTGAGGTGATCTGGGTTTCAATGAGGAGAGGGTTTGCTGAGGTGGTCTGGGTTTCAGTCAGGAGAGGGTTTGCTCAGGTGGTCTGGGATTCAGTCAGGAGGACGGTTTGCTGAGGTGGTCTGGGTTTCAGTGAGGTGAGGATTTGCTGAGGTGGTCTGGGTTTCAGTCAGGAGAGGGTTTGCTGAGATGGTCTGGGATTCAGTGAGGTGAGGGTTTGCTGAAGTGGTCTAGGTTTCAGTTACGAGAGGGTTTGCTGAGGGGGTCTGGGTTTCAGTTACGAGAGGGTTTGCTGAGGGGGTCTGGGATTCAGTCAGGAGTGGGTTTGCTGAGGTGGTCTGGGATTCAGTCAGGATGAGGGTTTGCTGAGATGGTATGGGTTTCAGTCAGACCTGCAGGCCCAGTTCTCCGTGGCCCATCATCTCTGATATCACCTCCCACTTCCTGCCGGGGGAGGCGTGGCTCAGCAGCTGCCTCCTCAGCAGCTCGTCCAATGAGAGGACTCTGAATCTGAAGCGCTGAGCGAGCCTCGCTGCCTGGCTTCCCTTCCCGCTTCCTGGACCGCCTGGTGGGAAGAAAAGATCATACAGTATGACACCCTCACAAAACATCACCCCCCACCTGTCACATCCTACTGTCTGATAACCGCACAAAACACCCAGAAATGAGAAGGAGGGAGAGCACCTGAAGGGGAAGGTGACCCTGAGTTCAGGGGTTCATCCTGTATTCTTAAAATCAGTGGAGAGGATTACAGTCTCACAAAACAAGGAAAACCCAGAGGACTTGGACTGATGTCGGACACTGAAGGTTTATCGTAAGTCACGGCCGGAGAATTGACAAAGACTTATTGTGCAAAGATGAAGAGACATAGCTCCTGCCCAACCAACCTGAAGATCCCTCCCCAGTCGGAAGTATTTATCAGGATAAGACCAGAGCACTCTGTCTCTAGCAAAGAATACATGTCCAATAAGATGGACTACCAGATGTCCCCAGAGCCAAACATCCTGTATATACTGATGCCCTCAGGCAGGAATATTAATAATAATAGATTACATTTGTATAGCGCCTTGCAAGGGACCCAAGCCCGCTTTACATGGTGAACAAACAAACAAACAAACAAACAAACAAACATAAGGGGCAAATAATAAGTACAAATTAAATAAATAGCAGTAGGAATGGAAGCAGGGGGCTGTGATGGGTTAGGGGTGAAAGGCCATGGTGAACAGGTGAGTTTTTAATGATGATCTCTGCAGGAAGAGGGTCTGGATGGGGGGGGGGACACTGAACGCCTTGTAAGGAGACAGAGCTAGGACTGGGACTGGGCTCATACCAGGGGAGTCCAGAGTGAAGAACTGGGTCAAAAGTCTTGGTAAATATTCTCCTCAACAACCATAGCTCTTGATTAACCTTCATCTTTAACTCCAGGTTGGACCCTTCAGAGCATTTCCTCTCAGGTTCTGTTTGTTGTTCCAGAACCATGTGATGCTAACTACCTGAAGCCCACCTGTTTCCCCCGGCATCTCTTACCGATGATGAAGACGATGAGGGGCGGCATGCTCACTTCCTGCAGGAGTCCAACACTCTCCGTCATGTCCGAGTCCGAGTCTATGGAGAGCCGAGAGCGGACCAGAGGAGGGCCTGGGAGGGGTTCAGGAGCTGTTTTGGGTCCTGGTGGGGTTTCACTTCTGCCGGAAAACACCTGGGGGGGCAGAACAGGTGGGACAGAGGCTCTGAGGTTCATGGAGGGGCAGCTTTTAGCTGGTGGGGCTCCTGTGGACGTCAGAGATATTAACAGAGGGGAAGGAGGGCACCTTTGGGGCATCAGGGGTTTTACCTGAGGTACAGGTGTTGTTTGGGGTATGGGGGGTTTTACCTGAGGTACAGGTGTTGTTTGGGGTATGGGGGGTTTTACCTGAGCTACAGGTGTTGTTTGGGGTATCGGGGGTTTTACCTGAGGTACTGGTGTTGTTTGGGGTGTGGGGGATTTTGGCTGGGGTACAATAGTTGTTTGGGGAATGGGGGTTTTTCCTTGGGGAGCAGGTGTTGTTTGGGGTATCGGGGGGTTTATTGGACGTGCAGGTGGGGGTCTGGTGGTTCTGGGGGGTGTAGATGCTGTTTTTGGGGGTGTTGATGTGGTTTCTGGGGGTCCGGGGCCCAGCAGGTGAATGAAGGTGTCCCAGGTGACGGCCCCGGCCCCCCCCAGCTCAGTGGTTCTGGTCAGGCAGCGCTTCAGGAAGCTGACAGGGTCTTCGGGACGGTTGTACAGCAGACCCGTCAGCAGACTCTGAAACACACACACAGTATTTTATAGTATTATGTCTCTGTTTCTCTGCCCCCCCCC
>NW_011336663.1:0-2342 GCF_000735185.1 Notothenia coriiceps | reverse complement strand
TAGGGACAGTACATTTGCTGTACCTGATGCAGAGGCAATGACTGCCTGTCTAATTTGCATGATTTTGTCAGTGAAGAAGGAGAAAAAAACGCTTAGAGCGGGATCTTTTGGCAGGAAGTGTATATCAAAGTTTTAAATGTATTTGTGCTGGATAGCGAGCCTTTTGGCCATGTGTGTCTCTGTTTCTCTTTCTCTGACTTGTCTTTGACCCCCGACTTACAGATCGTCATTGGTTGATTGGTTTGACATCTCAAAGGGGTCAGTACGATTTTTTTGGCCTTGGCAGGGTGTACAACGAGAGTGTGACTTGTGGTGCCAGAGGCTGCTGGCAGACTGGCGTTGGCCCCGATGTGGCTGAAGCCCAGACCAGAGGTTAAGAGTTTGTTGGACTCTTGCTTCATTTCCATTGCGACACCGCCTGTTTGCTTCAGTCATGCTTGGTTTAGTTCTGAAAGCAGTATTTCATGGTAACGTCAGCTGACCCAAAAATATATATATTTTCATATTTCGAGTATTTTCCCCTTTCACATTTATTCTATTGTCAAATACATTTGTATGTTTATTTAACTGATACAGCACTTAAAGGCAGGTTTGCAGCAAAGTGCTTCAACAGCAAACATGTACAGTATGTATACACATACAATACACAAAGCCATAGAAGCATAGATGTCCAAATATAACAAGTTGATTAATTATATTACATTACATTTACATTACATTGCATTTAGCTGACGCTTTTATCCAAAGCGACTTACAATAAGTGCATTCGACCAAGAAGATACAAACTTGAAGAAGACAGAATCATATAAGTACATCAGGTTTCAAGAGCCAAAACATTTAAAGTGCTACTCAACTAGCTTTAGATAAGCCAGTCCTTTATTATTATATATAAGTGCTTTGTTAGTAATTTTATTGCTCGAAGTGGAGTCGAAAGAGATGAGTTTTTAGTCTGCGCCGGAAGATGTGTAAGCTTTCTGCTGTCCTGATGTCAATGGGGAGCTCATTCCACCATTTTGGAGCCAGGATAGCAAACCCACGTGTTTTTGCTGATGGGAACTTTGGTCCCCCTTGCAGTGCGGGTGCAGCGAGCCGTTTGCCTGCTCCCTGCTTCCTTGAAGTTATAAGTGAGCATGAAGTATAACATTTCAAAAGTGTCCCAAAGCCAAGTGTATCCATTACTAATTTAAGGATTTCAACTTAAAAAATGCACTACTGGTCTCTATACTATAGGCCTCAAATATTAATTAAATGAATCTGTAGTGCAAATTAGCCGACCATGATTTGCAGCAGAGGTTCCTATTCTGATTCTTTATGAACTCCCTTACCCTCACAGTAATTTATTATCATTCTTGACATGAAGTTGGCCGCATGAAATGAGCAGAGGACATAATTTGGATCTAAACTAAATTGCCTTTAGTTATTCACAAGATTTACACATCATCTATGACTTTTATTTCATAGCTACACATTGAAGGATGGTTTGACTACGACTCTCCTTTGGTTTTCAGTCTTTGTCGTGTTGTTTGAACATAAACACCATCATTTATGCACCTTTTTGATATGAAATACTTCCAAGGCCCCTATAAAAACACGGTTTTCTCAGTATCTTGAATTCCTGTGTCAGAGTGATTTGACCGCAGTCTGTGTGATTTGGTTTTCGTCCTCTTTCTCCCTAGATTTTATCAGCTAAATGGAGGTGCTCAGGTATGCAGCTTTGATCTGTCTTTGGAAAGTTTTCACGTGGGCTCCACTTTAACAGCGAGTTGCTATTCCCATAATGCACTGCTGGTCCGACGCTACTGCCGCCACACACTGTGTGTCTTGATGCTTTCAGGCTCCAGCCTCAAAGACCATGAGAAAAACAGTCTAAAATGGGATCTCGCTTGCATAGTGCTTAAACGTTGATTCAACTTAAAAAACTTTCATAAAATTATTAGGAATGAGTATTTAATTTTTCATTCAAGTTTTGGTATTTCTAATTAGTCTGTATGATGAGTGCTTGGTTGCTGTGGCCTGCGGCCTTGTTTTAATGACTCTGCTGCTTTAATATCAAAGGGCCTTGTGTTTAGGAAACTGTATGGTAATAACCTGCACCCTATGGCCCTTACCACATGCGCTCTAAATACACTCAGGCTGCAGCCACACGAGGACGATAACGGTCGTATCTGCTACAGTTCTCTATCAGATAGACGGTTCGGCCACACAAGGCCGACATGGATCCCAAGGTGGGTAGATCTGCGGACGAATAAATAAATATGTTTATTTATACTGTCGGGTCACTCATTACTGGATCAGCCAGCTGCATGAGACCACAGATACTGACGGGCTGTCAGGAGAGGGGG
>NW_011336662.1:2127-4639 GCF_000735185.1 Notothenia coriiceps | reverse complement strand
CAGCTTCGAACAACCTCAACCTATACAAGTGACCACGTAAGCCATGCTACTGATGCTGGACAGTTTTTCAGTGGATGCACAATAAACAGCAACATACACATTAATGTAAATAAACAACCAAATAATGGATCAACGCTCTCTGTCTAATATGTTCGATAGCTGTTAGTGTTGTTGCATAGCAACCACCTCGCACTATGTTTTGTGCAGAAGGCAACGGAGGGACTATTTTATTTTGATCATCATTATTTACGAATAAAAACTATTTAAATTAGAGTGTGTATTTTTCTTTCATATTGCCACACTTGGTAACCGTTTTATAAAAGCGTCGGGCCGAACCACGCCCCTTAGCTGTGATATAATGAGCATATACCACGACCTGTCGTGAGCTATTAGTTAAATATACAAAAGCAATATACAAAGTAATTACCACCAATCCACCTTACCGGCTTTGATAGACACATTAATGCATTAGTAATCATAAGCCAATAATTTGATATAAGAAATGGGCCATTACGCATCGTGATAACTTTTGGTATTTTGTCTCTTTTAATGCTAACATTTTGAAAGAGCATAATATTCACTGCCAATATTTGAGGGATCTTTTCTCTATTGTCTGTGGAGTAAGGTCGTATTAGACAATTCTGATGTGACCTCCCAGGGGCTACGTATATCTCCAAGATGAAAGAGTATGCTAGCATTTCATAAACTGGAGGACGGGGGCTTTCTGAAGGCTCATGTAATGTGTACAAAATGTGCACGGTTACCAGTTTGTATTTTAACTTGTAAAAGGTTGGACCGCGAGTTGAGTCTTTCTTCTGACCATGTGTGTTACCGTCTGCTTTCCTTTTGCTTTGAGACAGCTTACCTGTTGGGGACTGTCTCTCTACTCCAGGATGCTTTCTACTGAAAAGATGGGAATGCAGCCGTGAGTGCACTTGATCTGAGGTGTTGAAGTTACATTTGTGTAGACAATCAGCCAAACAATGGCGAGGATTATGACTGATCAGAAATGTTTTCTGTTCCAGTTTTGGCATCAATAAAGTTGCTTCTCTAACCGTTGTCTCATGACACAAGCAGGAACAGAGTATTGTGTTGTGCTTATGTTCCACTATGCCAGATCAGCTTGACAGTTTACAGACCAGTCACGACTTGAAATCTGCCCAATTCAACAAGTGACATGTCATGTAATGTAATTAAATAACATTTCAGTTTTAACAGATATTTTATATGCAGAACCCATGTACTGCATGCCGTTATAATGCTCTACTAGCTCAGCCCCCTTAACCTTTCTTTGGGAAAACACAGGATGTTTACTACTACTAACAGGAGATGCAAATAATAACCATTATTTGCAGAGGGTGTTCGTCAATAATCTGTCAATAATAATCTGTCAATAATGATCTGCGCCAAACGTTTAAAAAGATTCAAAGTTGCTTCAAGGTTCAGAGCTTCTTCAAGGTTCAGAGCTGCTTCCAGAGATCTGAAGAGCTTCCAGGTAGGTCTTTTACTGATCAACTTTATTATACTTGAAATTGTTCATTTGTACTGAAAATAATCCTTGTATTCACTAACGATGTGATGTGTTATAGATCATTTAAAAAAAAAAGTTATGATCCGAATGTGGTTCAGACCTTGGGTGTATAGTAGTGTGAGATGATCCTCAACATGAAGCCACTGTTGTTTTGTATATTTCTGTTATTGTTTGGAGGGAAAAGCTCAGGGAATACATTTTTGTCAATATTAGTGGCAGCATTGATTTTAGTGGCAGTATTGATTTAGATGAATTGCATCTAACAATACAGCAGCAACGCTCCAACTGGAAACTAAGAGAACTGTAATGTATATTTTCCACTAGAGCAAACTAGAGAAAGAAGATCAATCTTCACAGGACGATGACTTCAGCTGTGTTCTTTGCCTTGTTGGCTTTTCTCGGACTGACATATGGCGATGTTGGTGAGTATATTCTTTAAATGTTTCAATCAAATGTTCTCAATAATGTTCCAAAATTCATGTTTTTCAGATATATGTATTATGTCTTCAATAATAAACACGCACACACAAAGGTGATTTAAAAAAACCATACAGTGACACAAAGTGTCCAGTAGATGATTTATAACGGACAGGCAAAGACATTCTGTTAGGCGGAAGTCACCAGTCAGGCTTCAGGTAACACTGCTGCAACTGATCCTTTGTTCAGGATAAAGGGTCCCATTGGAGCAAACAGTCATATTTGAAGTTAAATGAAATAAGCAAACTGCCTGTATTTTCCTTTAACTTTGGTCAGATAAACCCATTTAAAACTTCTCTGCCTTCCTTAAACAATATTTATTAACAAATGTTGTTACTTTTTCCAGGTACTACTAATATTGCTAAAGGTGGAAAAGTGACTCAGTCCTCAATTGCTTACAATGGCTATCCTCAAAGGGCCGTAGATGGAAATCTTGCCAGCTCATATACCCAGAACTCCTGTACCCACACGAGAAAACAACGAAACCCACTGGTGGAGGACTGG
>NW_011336662.1:0-2090 GCF_000735185.1 Notothenia coriiceps | reverse complement strand
AAGCTGGGACCTCCAAAACGTTTGAGTGCAAAGGAATGGAAGGCCAGTACGTAACCATTGTGATTCGTGGAAGAGCAGAATTCCTGACTCTCTGCGAGGTGGAAGTCACCGTTCAGCCTTCAGGTAACACTGCTGCAACTGATCATGTGTTCAAGATAAAGGGTTCCATTTTGAATTTGAGCAAAGAGGCACATTTGAAGTTAAATCAAATATCATAATTCCTGTTTTTCTTTTTTTTTACTTTGGTCAGATAACCACATTTAAGACTTCTGTGACTTTCTCAAACTATGTTTATTAACAAATGTTGTTACTTTTTCCAGGTACTATTAATATTGCTAAAGGTGGAAAAGTGACTCAGTCCTCAATTGCTTTCTATGGCTATCCTCAAAGGGCCGTAGATGGAAATCTTGCCAGCTCATATACCCAGAAGTCCTGTACCCACACGAGAAAACAACGAAACCCATGGTGGAGACTGGACCTTCAAAAGACATATAGGATCAACACTGTCACCATCACCAACAGGAAAGATTGTTGCTCCGATAGGATCAATGGTGCTGAGATCCGGGTTGGAAATTCCCTCCACGGCAGACCTAATCCCATGTAAATACTCTTGCAGCATATATTTTATAACACAGTGGAATGATTCAGTTTCTTGAAAAGAACAGTTTGGGAGATCTATGCAAAGATTTCCTCTTTTAACAGTTTCTCTTATAGTTCTGTTATATTTTCTTTTTCATTAGATGTGCTGTTATCTCATCCATCGAAGCTGGGACCTCCAAAACGTTTGAGTGCAACGGAATGGAAGGCCAGTACGTAACCATTGTGATTCGTGGAAGAAGAGAATTCCTGACACTCTGCGAGGTGGAAGTCACCGGGACAGAAGCAAAATAAATGGAATATATTTTCGTCTGAATGTAGAATAATTACTCATAGTCAAGTCCACTACATTTTTAAGTTCCTGCTTCTTTTCCGAAACTAAAATATTTAATCTTGCCTAAATGCTTAATGACTGTTTTAGCAACATTTATTTAATGTCAATTCAACACATTGTAAGGTCATTTGTGTTGCTTTAGTCCCAGGAAGTTAACATCACCTACGCCTGGATTTACACATGTTGATGTTGTTGAACAGTTTTCCTGTCATGATTTTTGATTAACTCTTCTCTATAACATTAAACGGTCTGCATCAATATAGTGATTTTTCTTGTCTGTCTTTGTTCTCAAAGCATTTTGAAACACAAGCCATCATTCACACTAGGTAATATGCTCATCAGGATTGTATTACTTAACATGCACACTTGTACTGTTAAACCGTTTTACTCAGAAAGAAAAAATGTGTGCTGATGGAAAATTGAATCAAAAATTCTTGAGAAAGCAGTCGCAAAACAGCTGTGTGATTACTTAAAAAACTATTATTTATTTGAAGATTTTCAGTCTGGCTTTAGAACACAACATAGCACAGAGACAGCTCTGGTTAAAGTCACAAATGACATTCTAATAGCCTCAGACAAGGGACTTGTCTCTATTCTTGTCTTGCTCGATCTCAGTGCTGCATTTGATACTATCGACCATGATATCCTATTGCAAAGACTAGAGCACTTAGTTGGCATACAGGGAACTGCTTTAGGCTGGTTTAGGTCCTATCTATCTGAACGCTCTCAGTTTGTACGTGTCAACGATGAATCTTCCACGCAAACCAAAGTTAGCCATGGAGTGCCACAGGGCTCAGTGCTTGGACCTATTTTGTTCACACTATATATGCTTCCGTTAGGCAATATTATAAGGAATCATTCTGTAAACTTTCATTGTTATGCGGATGATACTCAACTATATTTATCAATCAAGCCTGATGAAATGAATCATCTAAATAAAATTCAAGACTGCCTCAAGGACTTAAAAACGTGGATGACCTTACATTTTTTTATGTTAAACACGACCAAAACTGAAGTTATTGTACTTGGCCCGAAGAATCTACGAAACAAATTATCTAAAGATATATTAACTATGGATGGCATTAATTTGGCCTCCAGTGAGACTGTAAGGAATCTTGGTGTTATATTTGATCAGGATTTATCCTTTAACACCCACATA
>NW_011336661.1:121419-124163 GCF_000735185.1 Notothenia coriiceps | reverse complement strand
CACATTTGTATGGGGCTACAATCTCTATGGATACAATAAAAAGTAGTTTTAACTATAATCAAATATTAACATCATCCTGGCCTTGAGGTCACACACTGCTGCATTAAAATGCAAGTAACAATGCTGTGTGTGTGTGTGTGTGTGTGTGTGTGTGTGTGTGTGTGTGTGTGTGTGTGTGTGTGTGTGTGTGTGTGTGTGTGTGTGTGTGTGTGTGTGTGTGCGTGCGTGCGTGCGTGTGTGTGTGTGAATGTTGCTCGTGCTTATGGTTTGCGTTCAAACTATTTACGGTTTGGTTAGAAGAGCGTTTGGTTAGAAGAACGTTAGCAAACCACATTCTGAGTGCTTTCTATTGCTTTTCTTGCATAAACCTGACAGGAAGATTATACCTTCGCATGATGTGTTCAGTAGCAAGGAAATGGAAATTGGGCCATGATTGGGCTTTGTCAAAAAGCACCACATTTCAAATTACATTACATGTTGACGCTTTTATCCAAAGCAACTTACATACTCAAGACTGTGGCCAATCCCCACAGGAGCAATTTGGGGTGAAGTGTCTTGCCCAGGGACATGCTGACTGCAGTGGGGTTTGAACCTGTGCTCCCCTGATCCGAACGCAATAGTCCACCACACGCCCCCCCAATCAGTAGACTATGTTGACTCACTTTACTCACTGCCTGCTTCAATTGATATACCTGCATTTAAAGACAGTAGGAAAGTGTTTGTGTGGACTGAGCTCTGATGTTGTTCCTGAGATGTCGAGCAATTCTCCAAACTAGGGAATTACATCCAGATGGGTTTTTACCTCAGCTTGGACCCTTTTTGCCAATAGCAGGGGATTTCAGGTGGAACAACTATATTTTCACTGCTGCCATTTCCTTCTCCTTATCTCTTACCAGCTGGTTTGCAAGTGCTTGTTTATCCGTTTCGATTTGCAGTATCACGTCTGGACTTGGCGGAGTCTAACCCTTCCTCGGTGCATATATGCTCGTACATGATTCCTGCAACGTGACTGATTTAATCCTCTGTTGTTTGTTTTACCCATTCATCTTAGCTTAGCGAGTGGAGTTTTAAAACCAAGTTTGTAATGCAGTAAATCCTTTGTGTGTATATCATCTTTAATTCAGGAAATACAGCCTAAACGGCCTCATGAGAAAACCAAATGAGGCATTAAAAGGCAAAGATATAAAACATAATCATAGATTACATAATGCATCCATTTCAAAGCATAATAATACTAACACAAAAAGACAGGACAATACATATAGAACAGGAATTAAGGTGCATATCAATTTGATGTAATAAAAACAAACCAATGAAATAGTCTAAATGAATCGCCCAATAATCCCAGAGATGGGAAGTAGCACCTTGAGAGCCATGTATGATTCAGTGTAGAGCTATTTGCTTTCCAAGGAAACAAATGTAACTTTAATGTGGTCTGATTTATTATATATGCAAAAGGTAATCTTAAAAAAAAGTCTTTTGGCGGGCTGCTATTTAATATATTAGGAGAATAAATACTAGAAGCCGCTTCTACAAACATTTTAGTGGTCGTCCAGGGATTACTAAAAGTCAAGATATTAATTTATGTTACACATATAATAATGGTTTGAGGAAAGTGAGTTATATCTGTGCAGATGATGCTCATAATAAAATAGGGTTACAATTTATTTTAAGGATATCAGTAGAGAGAAAAGGAGAATGAGATGTACAGTTTGGTCAAATCATCACCATTAATATATGTTAGTGTATATAAATCAAAAGATTTTCGTTTTGGAAATTTCGTATTTGACATGACCAGTAAATAAAGTTATGCAGTAGAGAAAGTTGTAATATGAAAGTGAAAATTAAAGGAAAGAAATCATTCTGAGTAGAAATGGGTCTATTCCAAACCTGGGCAGAAAAAGGAGAGTCCTGTTCATTTGAGATAGAGGGTGATGGGTATAAGAGGCCATGATTCTCTGAGCGGGATGATGTTGAAGAGGAAGTGAAGGATCAGGATCGGCCATCAGAGACAGAACCGGACTCTCGTTGCTGTGGTAACCAAATATGCCATTGGGGACATTCATTGAGTGTACAGTAGAGATGTTTAAAGAGGCCCTATCATGCTTTTGGGGTTTTCCACCTCCTGTAGTGGGTTAAATAGGTTTTATGTAAATGTTCTGTAAAGGTTTAAACCCCCAACAGTTTCTCTCCCACACACTCCCCCCCCCGCCTTAAAAAAAAAAAAAAAAACCCGGGCTTTCCATTGGACTCCTTTATTACTTAGTAAAACATCAGTGACATCAACGTTACATTCGCGCTCTTTGGCGAATACTCTGACATATTATATTATATGCCCCCCCCGAATAGGACCTAAGGGGCCCGGGACATCTCTTAGGGGGTTCGCTATCCAACAGAGCCGCCCAGCCGAACCAATCAGAGCAGACTGGGCTCTGCTTTGAGACAGAGGGTGAAAAAGAGGTGCTACAGCACAGGCCAGTATGAGAAATTAAAAGTAGCTTTTGTCACATGTCACAGTAGAGAAAGCAAAATAGACAAATAATGGGGGAACATGAAAAATCAGCAAATAATTAAATGGAACTCCTTAATTCAGCAGTTTTTTGATGAATAAAAGAAGAAAAAAAAATCACTAATGGGAAAAGGAAAGGAAAAAGTTCCCAACCCAAATTGGGAAATGTGCTTAAAACAATAATCAAGTATCGTAATCTTCCTTGAAATCCATCCAGCCAAAACCTGTCCATCAA